>NC_051215.1:25440919-25685919 GCF_015220715.1 Pygocentrus nattereri | reverse complement strand
CATTCAGAGAGGTTTGGTGTGAAATGCTCCATCCTAGAGAAACTCAACAAGTCAGAATAGTTCACCGTGATAGTGAGAGGAACATAGGATAAAATGGCTATATTTGCATTACAGACATTGTGACCCCTGGTTCCCATCACCACCGATGTAAAGAAATCAGAAGTTGGTACGTTTCTCTACAATAAGCCGTTTCACATCAAATCACTCTGAACAACTGTGCTAACATCTCAATGATTGAATCATGCAGAAATGATGAAAACCGTCAATGTGCCAAAAATAGAAATGGCGTCTGTCAATAACAGTGCTCTGTCAATCACGTCTGATGGTAACAGCTTTGTTGATTGCAATAGTAGCATTTCAATTTTGTAGTTGTTGCTTCTTTGGCAGGTTTCTGGCCATTACTTTTTAAAGGACTGAATGTCATTACTACATGACAGGAAAATAAGGCAGAGTGATACCTAAAGATTTAAAGGAAATTAAAGATAAATTAAAGATAATTTGTTCCAAGTGCCATTATAAGGAAATGCTGGCATTCATAGAATGCCTCTCAGCTAATTACATTGCGAAGTTGAGAGTAATAGTGGTATAATTCAAGATAAACCATAGGGGGGAAAAAAGGCCCCACAGCCAGAGTTGTACTATACAATTTTAAACTGTTTTTTTGGCACCAGGTCTGTACTGGTTGGCTCTAAAATGTGTTTTTTTTGGGAGCAGTTGTAGTCGATAGTTGGGAAAGAAAACTGACTTGTGTGCAAGATTTTTGCTTCCTGTTAGATTTTCAGACCAGTCAGAATACATCGAGTTTGATTTTTCTTTTCTTTTTTCGACTCAACTCTATGTGTATTAGAAGCAGTGGGGAACCCTCAGGGCCCTCTAGGCCTTCAGAGAAACACATCTGTAATTATTCATTCCTTAGTATTTAATAAAATCATCATGCTTGTTGCACTTAACAGCAATAGACGAGTATTTCTGCAATACTCGTTTAAGTTTTGGTCAGAAGCAAAATGGATAAACATAAAAAGCCCAAATGATCCAATCAGGATTTTTTTCTTTGCAGTATTGGTCAGGACTTCAGGAGATGAACTGAAGCCTTACATGTCAGAGTAACTACTAACATAATTAGGAGCTGACAGTGGAGTCGACCAGTCATGTTTTGCTTTATAATTGACCAAGTGTGTGCTAAATCAGTACAGGCCTTTTGGATGTTCTACACATGTCACTGAATGCAAGTATAAGAGATAGTCAATCTGTTTTAGTCAGATATTAAAAATGGAAAACAGCATCAGCTCTACGCCAGGACTCTGTACTGTAAAGAGTTACCGTAAAACTTGTACAAGATAAAAATGGCGATACTTTATTCTGAGTGGTCCTTTGTAGACTAAATAAACACTCAATGGACTCTCAGTAACATGTCAAAAACATAAGGGTTAGGATTACGATTTGGGTTGAGGTTAAGGTTAGGATTAGGATTAGGATTAGGATTAGGATACACTGTAAGAATGTACAAATGTAAGGTACAAATAATGTAAATGTTCCCTCAAAGGTACAACAGTGGTTTTGAGGACTAATTGTGTATCTTAAATAATTTTTCTCCAGTGGAAAAGTTTGTATTTGTACCTTTTCATAGCCAAATGTTTTAAAACACAGTAATAAAATAAAAAGCCTGGAGATGAGACAGGGTGTGTGGAGTCAGTAGAATTTAAATGTCATTTCAATGGATTATGGTACAATTATATTTCCTGACTAAAGGTACTAAAATGTATTCTTGAGGTTCCCACCCCAGTGACAAGAGGGGCACTACGCCAGTGACAGCTTAATACCTTTAATACATTTATGACAGTGTAGGTCCAGGGTGAGGGTTAAGATTAGGTTTTGGACTGAGGTTAAGGTTAGGGTTAGGCCTCGGGTGAGGGTTAGGTGTTGTGTAAGGTTGGTAAGGTTAGGTTTTGCATAAGGGAAGTAACATAAAGAAACAGTACATCTACATAATGCAAGTAATGTATCAACAGAACATCTTATATTGTTTATATCATTTTATATAAATATTTACTTCATATAGACTTCTTATAGATATTTACTTCACTGTATTCAGACGCTTTACTACTGCTACTTCACTGATATGTTGTTGATATGCTACTGATAATCTGTTATTAATCATCTACAAAGGAAACGTTCATGTCAATCCCTGTTATCTTAGCACTAACACATGATTAGAATCCCATACGAGCTCTAGCAGAAAGAAATATTATCATAGAGGTGTTTTTTTTGCTCCCTGTCTGGTCTGCTATTTATAAGAGGGTGTGTGAGCTCATGTGAGTTCAGTCAGTTCAGTCCAGCAAGAACTTAAGGTGCTGTTGTATGATCCCGAGTAATTTGGTCACCCAAAAAAAAAAAAAAAACTTGATAAAATAAGTGAGAAAGTGTGAGATACAGTCTTTTTATAATCTGTTAGGACTTTCAAAGTCATGCAGTTCATCCAAGGCCTAAGGGGCAAACTATACTTCTGCATCTGTAAATCTTCCAGCATGTGCATCAGGTGTAGACATGATACACGTGCCTGCCAATATACAGCTGTGTGCAAAAGTCTGGGCGCCCCTGGTGCAATGTTGATTTTCTATGTGAAAATAAGTTGGCATCCTCTACAAAGAACACACATCTGCACACTGTAATGCAAATTTACTGTACATTTACAGTGAAAACTAATTTGAAACATTTGAAACCTAAATTGTTGGCCTGTGCAAAAGTTGTGGAACATTTTATGTTTTACCTTCTAATTCCTCCCAATATGTTCAACTCAGCAAATAAACAGAAACGGTGCACTAAAAAAATCACAAATGCAGAAAATTCTTAACTTATTTGCACATATAAAATCAACAAAGCATGTTATTTTGACGAGTGTTCAAACTTTTGACACAAACAATGTTGACCCATGTGCTAGGAAGCAGTGCCGCGTTTGCCAAACAAAATGAAATGGGGCATGTAGTGTAGTAGAAGGAAAATGGATACAAGAACCAACATGCAATAATATATATATGTATATGTATCTGTTTTAATTAACCATTTTATGTTTCATCCCAACCCCAGCACTTCTGGATATAGCATATATACATATATAACACTTCTTATAACTTCAGTATGAAGGGGCAGAGCTAAAGTACTGTTGGTGAAATCAGGCGAATATCTGCACATCTGCTGGTTTTAGTGGCATCACAGAAATTGTGACTTCAAAAAACGGGGTGTTTATGCTGCTTTGTTTCTCTAAATGCATTGTATGGACCGGTGAGTGTACTGAAACCTGTAACAGCGCTAACATACTAACTCTTTTAAAGAACGAGAGGAAAAATTTAATTTTCCACGATATGAGCTTTTAAGGTATGTTAAACTGAACTGCCTCTCAGAATGACTTGGCTGCCTGAAAATACAAGAAACAGTTTCTTGTGACAGCTGGATGATGGGTGCGCAACCTTTGCAGGTAGTCTGAGGGGCCAGCATTGTGACCGATACATATTAATACCAAGTCATCCTAGCTTTTATTCTTAGCAGTTATTCTGATAATGTTTTATAGACCTGAGAGCTCGTAAAGATGCCCATTGTTACAGCAATATCCTGGTGTTTCTGCCATTAAGATGCCAAAGTATTAGCATGGGGGGTGGGGGGGTGTTCAATCAATTAACAATTCAATTTCAGCACACATCATGAGCACGTCTGTTTCACTGAACATTTCACTTTCGACAGCTGAGTATTTAGCATTCATTATTACTCACTCACATTTCGCTTAAGACCAGCCATTTGCAAAAAACATCCCCGCTTTATGGAAAATTAACAAACAGGGTCTATTCTCACTCCCCATGCTTTAAGTAATTTATACCAAGGAACAGAAACAGGTTTGATTATTCAGCTGTTATCCACAGATAGTTTGCCCGCATATTCTCTCCATGGCAGAGAAAGCACCGGTAAGGCAGACGGAGGGAACAGTGGAGTCTGGCATTAAGCCACAGTGACTTGCAATTAACGGAGGGTGCTGTTGGAGGCCCCTCCATTTCTTTTCAGGAAAGTGAAGTTCAGTGGAGCATGAAAACCAGTCTGCGATGAAGAGGCAGAGGAGGTAAGAGAGCAAGAAAAAAGTGCACTTTTACGAGAGTCAAGCTACGGGGGAGAGTAGACCTGTGGCAGCAAGCTCAATCTGTTTGAAGATGCCAGAGCACAGAGGAGTGGAGATGGCAGAAAGGAGACAAAACCGTGACAGAGCTTGGCGTGGAAGCAGAAGAAGAAAAACACACCTTAATTCTCAAATTGCAGAGTGCAAACCAAACGGTAATGAAGAGCAAAGCTGTGGAGAAGCAGCTTGAATCCAACCTGCGTTTAAGGATGTCAATAAACGGGGATTACAACTAGCAATGCAATGAATGCTCAGAAATGAAGGCTTTACCTTTTCATGATACTCTCATGCTTGTGCAAGACTGAATCTCACTCCATTTTAAAGAGGGATTCCAACATTTTCCCCAAATGCCTGCATAATTAACATGCATCTCCGTAACTCAGAGTGGTTTGATGTGAAATGCTCCGTTCTAGAGAAACGTGCCAAATCAGAATTGTTCACAAAGGTATTGATAGAAACTAGAAATACAATGTTCAATGTTAAATGCCTGTAATGCATCCTCACGGAGAGTTCTTACATGATATAGTTACTTATTTGCTGCCTGATGCCTGAGACTCTTTCTTATGACAGTTCTGAGGTAAGATTTTGGCAGAAAGCATATTATTGAAAGTACATTCATGGTGAAGAGGTGCATGCAGAGTGTTCTAAGGCAAAATAGTGCCCAAATAAAACGTTTTCTCAGATATGCCACTATTTTACCATAATCTACATTACATATGAAACTCAGAACACGTGTAGGTTGAAAATAAAGTGGCTATATTTGCACTGTAGACATTGTGACCCCTGGTTCATATCACCACCACTGTAAAGAAGTCAGAGTCGGTAAGTTTGTCTACTTCTCTACTAATGAACCATTTCACATCAAACCACTCTGAGTGACTTTGCTTGCATCTCAACCACAGAATTCTGAAGACATTTATAAGTATGTAATTCTAATACATCCTGTTAAATTACCATATCGCTGTTGTTGGAACAAAACCTTGTATGTCCGTTTTTCAGTTTTGACATAACTTGGAAGTACCCGTGGTCCTATATATTGTGTGTAAATTTCATGAATACTGGACCAGCAGAAATGATCTAAAATAACTTGGAAAAATGTCTGGTTCCATTGACTTACATTAACAGTCAAGTAAGTTTTTACCTTCTCCTGTAAAGTTGCCATTCTGGAGATACAAGGTTTTGATGTAGCAGCAGCGGTATAGTTCCATAGAGATAAGCAACACCGCTAACACAGTTTAAATAAGACTATATTTAGATGCCATTGGATTCTGTGCCAGTTTTCCAGGACTGTTTGTGGCAATCATGATAGCACTACACACAATAGCTGATAAGCTAATATAAGCTGATAAGGCTACTTTCGCAGGTTACAGTCATATCTATAGTGTCTTAAGTTTCTTCTAAAAAAAGACCACAGCGGCACCACGCAGCAGTTTGATGTAGATCCTGCAGTACTTTTTTAAAAGTCTCATATCAGATTTTCCCCATTGCTTCTGAGTCTGAACTCTTCTTCCAAGTCCAACTTCTGACCTTCCTTTTGGGTCTGAGGGGCTTCCAGAAGACTAGAGCTATTTGATACGCAGCACATGCTCCACCAGTCACTCAGTCTCAATCCAAATAGTACCATCAGGTACAGCAGCCTGATCTTACAGGTATGTGATCACAGCTATTCCCCTGCAACTGTTTTCATTCCTTAGAACAAATGTTGAGATGACAGCTAGTAGCACCAGATGATTCTCTGATACACATAATAAAGTTGAGGGAAGCCTTAAATAAAGATTCTAATGAATAACTAAAGAGCCGTAAAGTCTTCAAAGAGGAAAAAGCCTTTATTTTATTCAGAGGTTGCTGCAAAATTCATTCAAGCTCTAGCAGCCGACTCAGTGAGGTCACGAGAACAAGCCCATCTGGACTTTGATGACTGCTGGCAATAAGCGTTGAGAATGGAGCCCGTGGATCAGATTATGATCAGTGTGAGGAATGATGGGAGGGGTGCAAACTATTAGTGTGCAGATTTCTCTATTTTCTGCCTGCTGTTGGAATAAAAATCACGTTTAGGAATGGAAAAGTTGGATTTTTCCTGTTTATGTTGTATTTCAAAAGAAAATTATGTGAAGAGAGTTTTTAAAAACATGGTTAGTAGCTATAGTAGTTAATAGCTAAAGTGAATTAAACATGTCCTTCAAAATAAAGGTTCCTCAACTGTTCTTGGCTTGGAAGTATGGTTATAGGAAAAAACTTAATCTTTACATTATTTGGTTTGTTAAACTACAAAAAGGTTCTTTACCCTCAAACATAATTCTTTAAAGAACCACCCACTGAAAGGTTCTTTAATAAACTGTGGCTTGTCCACTGCAGCGCTTCAGAGAACACTTTTATGTTACCTTTCTTTTTGAAAGTGGAGGTTGTTATTCTATATTTAGCCTATCATCCCTTCCCTTGGCCACCCATCATGATTTACAGTGACCTTCCTGACTACTACTTCCTGCTGGATCTCACTGCCTGCTTTACACTCATATACATCTTGCATACCTTTTTCCTGGATGCAACATCTTGTACACCAATGATAACAACCCTCCTCCTGGAGATCTGCAGAGCGTAGTTCTGTATCTAACATGCTGCTCACTTCTTTAATACTAATGCATTTGATCCAGCCAATCAAGAACCACTGAAGAAGTTAATCTGGAGCTGGTGTGGCAGATTGGGATTGGAAGGAGATTCAGCAGAGATCTAGATGCTCAAGACCAGGGCTGGTGACGACTGCTGTACACATTTAACCTGACCAGTTGGAAAGTACAGTTACATTAGAGTTCAAACGTTTGGAATTAGTGTAAAAAACTGGAATCAGTGTTTGGAATAATACTTTTTGCTTAAATGTGTATAAAATTAGATTTCAAACAATTTGTAGAAAGACAAAGAATAATAATAAAGAATTTCAATGATGATCCAATCAGATCTGTAAATTATCCCGTTGATCCCACATTGACCAACAATATGAATTTCCAGAATGCCACATAGAGTTGCGTGTAAAAGTTTGGACACCCTTGGTCAAATTCCATGTTTTGTTGAAGTGAGCGCAAGTTAAAACATCCTCTACAGAGAACAGCCCATTATTCCATAACTTGTTAATGCTTGAGAACATGACTCCTTATATACTCCTGTAAGGAATTACATTTCCGTTCTGTTTCAGCAGGTGGAGTCTTTGGGTCACGTCTCTCCCACGCACCTGCAGCTCCTTTTGAACGGTTTAAGACCACTACATACACTCCTTTGTTGCCGCAGTGTGGTTGTAAGGCCTCTGTGTTGCTACCCATGTTCAATACTGGAGTTCTGAGCCTTTTACTTGTGTTTGGTTTTCCCTGGTTTTGACCCCTGCTACTCTCTTTGTTTTGTCTGATTATGGACCTGCATCTTGTCCTGTCTGTCTGTGTGTTGACCCCTGCCTGCTACAACAATGAGCATCATAATACCCTTAATAAAGCCACTTTGCACCTCAAACCTTCCCCAGACCCTGCATTATACTGTGCTTCCAGCTTTTTCTCCATTTGTTTCAATGTAATCAAACGACAAAAATGTAAAAGATGATTTTTGTCATCTGCAAAAAAAAAGACCTTACCTATACCTTTTCACCAAATAATAAGCCATTTCCCATTTTACAAACTCCACTTAAAATCTACTAAGAAACCACACTAGCAGAACTGTTACGCTTGCTACTCTGCGATTTGGTTATTATTGGCGATAACGGGAGACTCCCAAGGGTTAACTTCCTTTATTTTTAACTTTAGACACTGGCTTATCTCACAGCTGCAGAGGAAAGCACTTCTGTTTAAACCTACTTGTAATCTTACTACTTTGAACATAACTCTATTCGCCAGTGCAGTGAGGAAGATGGGTTTTCCTTTTGAGTCGTGGTTCCCCTCAGTATTTATTATGGAGCTGTTGCTGCCACAATCACCTCAGCGATGCTCATTAGGGGCCTGGACCTGCATTTTGTGGAAATGTCTGTTGTAAACAGGGTTGGACAGTAATGGAATACATGTAATGGCATTACGTAACCAGGATACAAAAAAAGGTAAGTGTATTCCATTACAGTTACAGGAAAAAAGACACTCAGATTACAGATACAATCTAAAAACTGAGCGATTACTTACAGAATTACATTGAAGCCACTCTGGCTCTGTTGAATGGAGGCAGCATGTGGTCATCAGTAAACTCCCATAAAAAAACCTCACAAACAGCTCGTTTACTCTGGCAATGATGATAATGTATAACTGATAGCCAAGTGAAGCTAGGTTTTGCTTTTTATGTGGTAAATTTGACTTTTCTGCAGGTTCTTTCGTTGCTGTTATGACCGGCAGTGATGTAGGTCCGTATTCTTGCTGGAATGTTGTAAGTTATGAGTTAGGATGAAAAGCTTTCCATATTTCACAGAAAATGACCCAGACTGAGAACAGCAGCATGCAGCCATGTCTGATGGAGTCCTTCAGACTGAAAGGTACAAACTGAATCGGTTTCAAGGGTCGGACCTAGTGGTGAACGATATGGCAGAATTTTTACTTTTTCTGACATCTAATATGTTGGAACAGGCATAAAAAGTCAGTAGCACAACATTAAAAACTATGATCAAAAACTTTGAGTACAAATTATTTTAATTTAATGTTTTACACTAAATCCAATTAACCAGGGCTAATTATGTTGTCTTTATAATGAAACCTGGTGCTCAGAAAAGCTTATTGTGAAATAATGTGATATTTTTTTGTACAATAAAGATAAATATTGGCATAGTGCCCAGCTCTAGTTAGACCAAGCACAACAAATACAACTGAAGGACAGCTAATATTCCAATAATTCATTTTCATATCCCAAACTATCTGTGTCTTCTTGAATACCTGCATCAAAATCTTGAACATTTTCTAGCAGACACACAGCACACAAAACCAGGCTGGATCATAAAGTTATCTGCCCTTGGGAACATACGTTTGGTGGACCTTTACCTGGCTACTTTTTCGATGGTCAGGAAATGTTTTGCAATATTGCGGCAAATTAGATGAGGGCGATGCAGCACCACGATGGCAGCAAACACTCTCAGGAAAAAAGGCAAGAAACTGTCACTGGGGCAGGACCACTCTTAACACAGGAGCAGGACCCTACCTTCAAGGGTCCATCTCAGTACCTTTAGTCAGGGAGCATAACTGAACCATAATCTACTGAAATGATATTTTCTAAGCTGTACACACCCCGTCTCACCTCCAGGCTTTTTATTTTGTTATTCTGTTTTAAAACATTCGGTTATAAACTTTTCATCTGGAAAAACGTATTTAAGGTTCACAATTGGACTTTAAAAGCACTCTTGTTCCTCTGAGGGAACATTTACACTGTTTGTACCTTGTTGAATGAAAAACGTACCTGCGCCGAACCCTTATTTCTAACAGTGTACTAAATGAGGTGTTGGGCAGATTTTCGCTATAAAGCATATTTCTTCCAAGCCAAAGCAATAGCAGAATTACTTACAGGTTCAAGAGAACACAGGTTAACATAAACCCAACAAACAGTGCACTTGGTTGCACAAAACCAACCATCCATCCACTCTTTACAAGCACAGCATTTAATTCTATGAAGACGACAAATTGAAATCAGACAGCTGAAACACACCTAATAAAGATGACAAAAAGAAGCAAAAACTCAAACACCAACACTGTCTAGCAACCTAAGCTAAAGAATACGGCCACAGCTTGCGTGGAAAATGTTTTATCTCACCACTAAAAAACACTGATCGCTTGATTGTGGTAATGGTGGCTAGTGAAATGGCTGCTAAGCAGTGATTGGAGGAGAAAACGAAGCAGATGTTTTGGAAATACGTGGAAAGCGTCACAGTTATGAGCAGCTGTAAGTTTAAAATGAGTTCCGCTGTACTGGTAGTAAATTTCTCACCATGAGTCAAAACACTTTGTCATAATTGCCTGCGGGGGGCCCCTAGTGGTTCGGGCCTCTGGATATGCACCCATATGACCCATGGGATGATCCCCGCCAGCATAAATCACAGACTGTAATACATTATCTGTACTATTTCTGCACATTTCTGTTAATATTGTGTTAGGAGGTTGCCTTGCTGGAATATTTTTTTCTCTGGTATTTATTCAATTGTATGACAATAAAAAAGGAATAGAGAGTAGAGAGTGTAGTAGGGTAAAGGCAGGGTAACTTGAATCTTGCAATCCATTGGAGGTTATTAGGAATATATATATATATATATATATATATATATATATTTACATACACACACACATATATATATATATATATATATATATATATATATATATATATATATATATATATATATATATATATAACATTCTACACAAATAAAATCTAACTGAATTAAACTGTCATATGTACATTAACGCCACAGCCCACATCCAAAGACCAAACCCCTGTCAAATCTTAGACATGGCCTTCACAACTGGCACAAACATGTAAGACGTCCTTCTATTTTTTCCTCTGGCACACAACACACTACAGGGAACATGTGTGTGTCTGTGTGCACAGGGTCCACATCCTAGACTGACAGTAAAGTTCAATGACGATATGAACACATCTATCATGCCATGCAATGTGACACCAATAAAAAAAAAAAAAAAGGATGTCCTCATTCCGCAACTAAGTGACAGAACCTGACATGACAGTTGGCTAGGCGTCTGTCTGCAAGGCCCGCGCACCGGAAATCTGCTTCACCAAAATCAATCGGCGAGTTTGCTCGGAAGAGGAGGCTGTCCAGACACGTGGCTTCAGTACATGACCACCTGTCAGCCATCAATCTTTCCGCCACAGTCTCATTCCATTGTGTCCCAGTGAATCTCTATCAAAGTCCTTAACTTGAGGGCACCAACAGCCTAATGGCTTCCACAATAAAAAATAAATAAATAAATAAAAATCACTTGGCCTGAGTGTAAAACATTAGCATCACAAAACATTAACAATGCGAGGAAAGAGTGATTGAAGCTAATGATGATGCTGTTTAGACGACGATCTGCAAAAATGATAATGCTCTTTTTGTTTTGTTGACCAGCAAATGTTTTTGAAATGAGCCTATGGACATTTTTGGCTTTATAGAGTCTGAAAAAATGCTCTGGAAAACCTTAGGCTATAATTAATTCTTTACAAAGTTAACAAACCATGAACACAAGTATACATTGTTGCTGTGCGGAGGAAAATAAAAATATCTCGGCAAGTATATCTTACAGTAGATATATGTTATATTTCCCATTTTGAGATTGCTATAAGAATCTTTAACTCAAACATACATAAGAATCTTTAACTTATTCATGCGTTTAACTTATTCATACTTATTATTTATTACTGTAAGTAAATATTGCAGAAATTGATGCTTGAAACCATTTGAAGCTAAATTCTCTAGATAAAATGATACAATAAGAAAATCTAGAAATGAGAAATGGCTTTAAAGTGAATTCCACTGATGAAGAAAAACATTCCATATAATTAAATGATTAGGATGTATTTAAGGTCATTCAGAGTGGTTTGATTTGAAATGGTCAGGTCAGAACAGTTTATAGTGGTGGTGACGGGAACTGTCTGAACAGTTGAATGTCTCTAAAAGCTCATCACAGAAAGTTTTTAAATGAAGTCCTTATGAATACACTGGTGCCTGATACATTGTTTTAAGATGGTTTTTGTCACGATTGGCCCTTCCCAGTCTTCCACGTGCTTCTGTTTACTACCCCAATTCCAATGAAGTTGGGATGTTTTGTAAAACATAAATGAAAACAGAATACGATGATTTGCAAATCCTTTTCAACCTATTTTCAATTGAATACACTACAAAGACAATGTTCAAACAGATAAACTGTATTGTTTTTCACTCATTTTGAATTTGATGCCTGCAACATGTTCCAAAGATGGGACAGGCACAACAAAAGACTGGGAAAGTTGAGGAATGCTCAAAAAACACCTGTTTGGAACATTCCAGAAGTGAACAGGTAAATTGGAAACAGGTGAGTGTCATGATTGGGTATAAAGGGAGCATCCCTGAAAGGCTCAGTCGTTCACAAGCAAGGATGGGGGTGAGGTTCATCACTTTGTGAACAAATGCATGAGCAAATAGTCCAACAGTTTAAGAACAACGTTTCTCACCGTGCAGTTGCAAGGAATTTAGGGATTTCATCATCTACAGTCCATAATATCATCAAAAGATTCAGAAAATCTGGAGAAATCTCTGCAAGTAAGCGGCAAGGCAGAAAATCAACACTGAATGCCCGTGACCTTTGATCCCTCAGGCGGCACTGCATTAAAAACCGACATCATTCTGTAACTGATTTTACCACATGGGCTCAGCAACACTTCAGAAAACCACTGTCAGTGAACACAGTTCGTCGCTCCATCTACAAGTGCAAGTTAAAACTCTGCCATGCAAAGCAAAAGCCACATATCAACAACACCCAGAAACGCCACCGGCTTCTCTGGGCCCAGAGCTCATCTGAGATGGACTGATGCAAAGTGGAAAAGTGTCCTGTGGTCTGACGAGTCCACATTTCAAATTGGTTTTGGAAATCATGGACGTCTTGTCCTCCAGGCCAAAGAGGAAAAGGACTGTCCGGATTGTTATCAGTGCAAAGTTCAAAAGCCAGCATCTCTGATGGTGTGGGGGTGTGTTAGTGCCCATGGCATGGGTAACTTGCACATCTGTGAAGGCACCATTAATACTGAAAGGTACATACAGGTTTTGGAATAACATATGCTGCCATCCAAGCAACGTCTTTTTCATGGACGTCCCTGCTTATTTCAGCAAGACAATGCCAAGCCACATTCTGCATGTGTTACAACAGCGTGGCTTCGTAGTAAAAGAGTGCGGGTACTAGACTGGCCTGCCTGCAGTCCAGACCTGTCTCCCATTGAAAATGTGTGAAGCACAAAATATGACAACGGAGACCCCGGACTGTTGAGCAAGTGAAGTTGTACATCAAGCAAGAATGGGAAAGAATTCCACCTACAAAGCTTCAACAATTAGTGTCCTCAGTTTCCAAACGCTTATTGAGTGTTGTTAAAAGGAAAGGTGATATAACACAGTGGTAAACATGCCCCTGTCCCAACTTGTTTGGAATGTGTGGCAGGCATCAAATTCATAATGAGTGAATATTAGCAAAAACAATAAAGTTTATCTGTTTGAACATTAAATATCTTGTCTTTGTAGTGTATTCAATTGAATACAGGTTAAAAAGGATTTACAAATCATCAGATTCTGTTTTTATTTATGTTTTACACAACGTCCCAACTTCATTGGAATTGGGTTGTACATGTCCATGTGCTCTTCTTTGTTTGGTTACCTCCCGGTTTCTTGTCTCCGCTCTTGATTGTTCCCACCTGTTTTCCAACTTGTGAACCCTTGTTAGCCCTCTTGTATTTAAGCCTTGTGTTTTTCCTAGTTGGTTGTTGGTCTTTGTATTGTATGTATTGTATTCCCGTACTGTTTGTTTGTATGGTGTTTGATCTTCCAGCCCCCCATTGTTTGTTAGAACTGTTTTCATTTTCGTTATGTCTGTCTCTCCTTATCTCTGTGTTGGCTCCCTGAACCTGGACTGTTATGACTATGACCCTGGATTTGTCCTGAATAAATCTCACTTTTCTCAGCACGTGCGTCTGCCTCATCGCTCCACACCATTATAGTTTGAAAAGACTTTCGCCTTAATTAAAAAACATAAATAAATACATGTACAAACATGATCTATGTCTATGCAATCATCATCAACATTACAAATAACTCAGAAGACACATGTAGGTTCACTGGTGGTTTTGGGGTGGAACCCTCAACGGTACATCTCAGTACCTGTAGTCAGGGAACATGACTGAACCATAATCCACTGAAATGATATTTTCTAAGCTGTAGTGATAATATACTTTTCACCTGGAAAAAGTTTAAATTTAACGTTCATTGTTGGATCTTAATTCCACTGTTGAACCTTTGAGAGAACATTTACACTGAATGCACATTGATGAACTAAATTGCAGCTGCACAGAAAATGTATTTCTAACAATATAGTTAATACAATGGTCACATTAAGGATCTAGACATTGTGACTCCTGGTTATCATCACCACCACTGTAAGGACATCTGAGTCTGTTACAATGATCTCTGGCGGAAATATGTAAAAATTTTGAAAAATTCAGTAGAATTCCCCTTTAGAATTTCTGTTCTGTTCGGTTGAAGATGCCAGATAGGATTTTAATGTTCAAAAAAGCATTTAGAGGTCAGTCTACTGTGAGAGTCAGTAGAGCTTAGTTTTTTTTTTTTTCTTGTATTTTTATTCAAAAATGTTTCATTCCATTGGGCTGCACCTTGTCAAATCTGCAAAAACAGCATGAATAGATTGCTATCTGGAGGTTTCAATAACACCAGTACACCACCGCAGCACACAGCTATTCTTTACACCTACAAAATGCACACATACAAAAAGCAACTGCACACTGCTGCGGCGCAGGGGTGTAAAAGAACTCAATGCTGGTAGAGGCATTTTCTCTCAAAGCAGTGGTGGTAAGGAAAATTGAAACCACTATGAAGTATCAAGAGCATGAATTGTCACAACGTTCTGCTCTCATGCTATCGCGTTCCTGTGCTATTGAGCTATCGATTTCGCCGCAGCTGATTTCCCCCAACGCGTCTGGGGGCTTTAAACAATACATTTCCTGTCAAAGAGGATGAGTGAGGAATACCATGACGCAGAGTCACTCCCAAAGCAGAGTCATGGCATTTAACAAATAGGTGCTCTGAAGCTCCATATGAATTACTAAAGCACAGTCTCCCCTCAACCTCTCCTCCACAATGACATTCAAAGCATTCTGAGTATTGATCTCTTTTTTGTAGTGGCATTAAAATAAAACGCAGGCCAGGTTTTTAATGGGATGAGCAGGATATTTTGACTGCAGGTATTTTTTTCCCCCCTTGAATATTTTTTGAGACATCAATCAATTAAATTCAGTCAAGACAACCTGAAAAGGACACAGAGCAGTCCCCCATTCAGAACCAAGCACCAGACAGACAAGGACTTTTGAGTTGTGTCTAGGGCTTTTGATAAGGTTTGGGAAATGTAATGAGAGCAGTCTTTTTTTTCTTCCCTTCCCTAGAGGGCGGTATGATATACTTTTTGCAGGTTTAATCAAAAACACAAAAGTACTCAGCACATTTACAGTGACCTCCTCAAAGGGTCAGCATGGTTCCATCATGGGGCCAACCTCAGCTGACGTGGGGAGTGCATCCTTCATGCTGGAGCATCTGAAGAGAAAATACTAATTGAGCAATTCATAATCAGAATAATCGGTTATTTATTTCAATAACCAACAGATTATTGGACTGTCAATATAGTTGTTTGTTGAAGCCCTACAGTTTTATAAACGTTATAAGGCTTTTTTAGGACTGCTTTGATTCACTGACTATGTTGACATTATAAATGCATCCATTAACATATTCCTTGTGAATTTAGATATATTTTTTAAATGCACTTCCAGCATCATCCGGGCTTATTTTTAATGTATTTATGAGAAAAGTGAAGCGAATACTGATGGAGAGGCTGCTCCTAACCCTAACCTACAAACTGAGGAGCTACTCAGTCCATATTCACAGCTCCTTTCTAATGCGGTGACACCAGAACTGCTTGACGTTACACATGCTTGTGTTTCTAGACAGAAACTTGTTAGTGTGGTTTGGTAGTTATTCAAGCCCACGTCAGAGCTACATCCTGTGTGGGGCATCCAGAAACCACAGAGGGGTGGAGGGGGTGTGAGTGAAGCACTCATCAAGCTATGGTCATCATCTATTGCCAAGCCTGAATGATAGCAATGTAGAGGATGGCGGATATGACACTGAAATAATATTCATCTTTGAGTTAAACATTTTTAAAAATGGCAAATGTGAGCTAAACTGCCGTAATGTACAGCCCTGTGTGTGTTCCCTGGTTTCATTTCACCCACCCTCTTTTTTGAAAAAGAGACACATGAGCAGAGCTTATCTCAGCCACTGCCATGAAACCACCTCCAATCATGTCCATATATATTGAGTGTCATAATCGTTACGCAAATAAACTGCATTTATATAATATAGTGGATTGATTGGAGCCTTGTGAGCCTTGGATTTCCTTGTGAGGATGTGAACCAAAACGAGTGCTTTATAGCTCAGGCAAAAAGAAAAATCTCAACTTTCCTTCAATGTGTTTATGAGATGAAACTGCAAAATATTCTATTTTGTACAAGATGTATGTTTGAATGATAAACTTTAAAACACATTCCAACAACACTGTACTAGTTATTCATAGAAAAGCTGGTGCAAAAACCTTGTTTACAGATCTATCTGTCACAAACTATCATGTTAAACACAAATCGTAAGACACTTTACAGCTTTCAGTTACGTTTAATTGTTACTGTGGTGAAACAAATCAATAATGATCTCTCAGAGATCTAAATATTGGTCTGAACGTCTGCACATACTCAGACATTATAACCATGCATCCAACAATAAAGGTTGCACGGATCTTCTTTAATACAGTGACGGCACACAGAGCTCAAATTCCACATTTAATCATCACCAATGTAGATACACACATCCTAACTGCTGTGATGGCAGAGCTTTATGCAGGGGTGTCAAACTCAACCACTACAAGGGCCGTATTAAAAAATCTCAACAAAACTAGCATTGTGCCATGACCCCAACATGCCATTGTTTGTTCAAAATATGCCAAAAAAAATACTGAATGATTCAAAATACTGAATGGCACGGAATACTTGAATGATTAAAAAAATAATGTTAAATAAAAACAATTTTTAAATATAAAACAATAGACTACATTAGCTGCAGATACTGTTAAACCTCTTTAAATGTCCCCAGTTAACAGTAGGGTTTTTAAAAACTACCCATTTGCTTAAACTTGACACACACTACATTGTGCATGCTGGGAAGTGTAGTGCAGCTCATAGTAAAATTGAGCTAATATAAATAGAAAATTAAAATCATTTTGTGGGCCAAATAGGATTGTGCCACAGGCCTGACTTGGCCCACAGCCTTGTGATTGACAGATGGGCTTTAATGTAACAAAGAGTTCAAAGTCTCTGAATGCAGCACTGGTGTGGCATTAGTTTTTAATGAGGTTGAACTCTTCATAGGAAAAAATAATATTTAAGTGAACATCATACCATCCTACAGTTTTTTTGTTATAAATGAACCATTTAGAATCATAGCAGCATCAATACTCGATTATACTCGAGTGATACTCGAATACAGCAGTCAATGTACAGTAACTAACTAGCCGAAACCATCATTAGCAGCAGCCCAGTATGCTTTGTCTCATGCCATCTTTCAAGAACATGCATAAGAAATGTATTGCAGTGCAAAGGAAATATGTAAATTACTCTGGCCAGAATTTAGAAGTGGCATGGCTAAAGCTTTCATCCTTCCACAAATTGTAATTTTAGTCCTCATCATTGTAGGGCAATCTCCCCAAACATTTGAATTAAACTGGAAACAAATCACCGTCGCCATCTGAGACCATGCTAGCAGCGGCGTAACCAAATCTTAGATCAACTTATTGCCGGTTAATGAGCATCTGAGGCTTGGCGGCTCTCTTCCTCGAGTTTGAAGTGTCGTTCTCTGTGGGTACTGCCCCATTCCTTGTTTATCCAGTGCAGCACCCAGATGGATCTTTCACACAGGGAACATGAGAGGCAGCAGGACACAAGACTGATTTTGCTCAGATCTGATTTACATTTGACACTGATGCTCAGTGGAGCTTAGACTTTGCTTAGCCAATGTCCCAGACGCTGCCTTCCAGCACACCTAATTCAAGCTGCATTCAAATGCTCAAATGGCAGTCTCTCAAGTGCTATTAGCCCACACTGTAGAATGCTCAGCCTTGACACTTCCACCTGCCTCCGAGGCCTCTGGCTAAAACTTCAAGCAAACGCAAGCAGAGTTCAAGATCTTCTTCCTTAACAGGCTGCCGAAATAGACCATATCAGGCCCCCGAAATTACGGTCGTCAAAAAGCCTCGCAGATTCATTCTGGCACATTCGTATGCGGCTCGAACAGAAATAAGGTGAATACAGAGCCAGTGAAATAACGCCAGTTCTGTAAGATCTCAAGCTTCTGTTTTTGGTGGAGGGAAAGAAGAATAAGAAGAAGGAGGAAAAAAAGAAAAGGAAAAAAACAAATTTAACTGTGACAGGCCTTCACTGAGTTTGCCAAACTGACCATACTGCCTCCACAATGCCCCCTACATCACGAGTGAGGACGTGTTTATTCGCCGAGCGTGAAGTTAATGGAGTTCAGCCAGACTCTTCACACAGAACTCTCAGTCTCTCCCTCTTTCTCGCTCGCTATGGTAGCTCTCACAATTTATTAATTTAATAATCATGGTGCAGCTGCCAGAAGTAAACAGTATCACTTTCTTTTGCAGCCCAAGTTCTAGGTATTTTCCATGTAGGGATGAAGCACAAACAGCTGTGGACAGTAACAAAGTAAATGTAATTCATTACTGTACTTAAGTAAAATTTTTTTGTGTATCTGTATTGAAGTTTTTCCATTTTGGGCGACTTCTTACTTTAACTCCACTACAAGTCAAATATCTGCTACATTATTGCGAAAGCTGTCGTTCCTTTTGGTTTCTGTGTATTTAAAAACACAACACGTCAAAATGAAGGAAACGTGAAGCAAGAGCACCAATCAGGGCACAGCGGTCACTTTGTTTTGAGCTTGTTTTGACCCTGTTGGACATACCGACCCAGTGCAGCACACGGTTCAACATCAGTACCTCTTACCTAACTTTGAATAGAGCACAATATAGAAATATGTGCACATATGCAGTCGTGACTGATGCATCTTTTTTCTGAATTTATACAAACACCTTCATTTTATATTAAACTTGGAACTAAGTTGTAAATAAATCTTAAACTGAAACTTTGCTTGTGTGTAAAAAGTGATTTCAGAGCCACTCGGTTCTCCCTGATGGAAACTGTTTACCTTCAGTGTTTTGTGCTTATGATCATTTTAATAGACGTCAGCGTCACTAATTAATGACCTTCTATTAAAAGACTGGTTTACCAAGAGAGACACTGGAGGATTTTCACCTAAAATGAGTTCATGAAGAGAGTCTTGTTATAAAAATGATAACAGGACATCAGAGCCATAATTAATCTTTTAGTACTTTTACTGTCGATACTTAAGTACATTTGAAGGCAAATACTTTAGTACTTTTACTCAAGTGGAGTTCTAAAGGGAGGAACTTCTACTTTTACTGGAGTAATATTTTACCTTAGGTGTCTCTACTTTAACTCAAGTACATGGTTTGTGTACTTCATCCACCGCGGGTACAAACTCCAAAGTACTACATAATAATTTTAGATAACATGATGGTAAGTTCCAAGACTTTATCTTAGGGTTGGGTGGTACAGCGGTAATAAGGTACACTGCTGTATTTAAAATTTTCTGTTCCTTGTCTTAACGGCCAAATAAACACATTCCACCCGCCCAGCATGTCTCTAATAACCCAGCTTGTATCTAATGACTAGGTAACCAATCTGAACAGTAGGAGGGTCTGAACAGTGGGAAGAACGGAGCGACATGTTCTCAAAACTATCAATGGGATCAACTAAGATGCCACTTCATTTCTGCTGGAGGATCTAGCAGGGAACATTACCTCGAATATTATCTTCCTGAGTATGCAAGGAAAGCTCCACCTCATCTCTGCTGTTAGATGAACAGGATTAGCCCCTGTTTCTGCTTTCACTATTGATCAGAAAACAATTCTGCAACAACATCCTATTCATTCAACCTGTCTTTATCCTCAGCCCTCATTTCAGACTGATTATGCTCTTCTTTTAATGCATGCTACGGTGCCTGAGATCAGGACAGATAGCAGCGTTCTGCTCCCAGCCACGGTCATGGTCTGTTTACTCACCATATTGAAGGGGCTTCTGTGCCGCTGATTTCTAGAAAGTCATATCTATCCTCCAGCTGGAAGTCTGTGAAGACCAAGGCGATGGTGTCTCCAGGCTCTGCCAGGATGCTCCATGTGCAGTCCGCGTTGTTCTCATACTCCGAGGGAAAGTGGGGGCTAGATATGGTCCCCGTTGTCCCTCTCAGTGTGCCCCCACATGCTCCTTCAGCTGATCAAAACAATAAAAGAAAGAAAGAAAAGCCGTTGTGTTATGTATTTAATATCATATGGTTGCAATGTGGTTAAGAACTGACAAATAAACAATAAACAATTTATACAGTATAAGTTAAACAGTATAAGTACCAGAATTATACCACTGCACTGTGCCTCTGCACCACCATCATAAAACTGCACATCATTTTGTTTTTTTTTTTTATCATAATCGCAGTTTTGGCCATAGTGTTTTTGCAAACAAGTGTGTAACAAGTGTCACAGTGCTTTTTTTTACTGTGTGCCTTGAGCATCATGACCAACCACAGTTGAGGAAGAGCGTGGGTGTTTTGACAAAGTATTAATGTCATCCAGCAAAAATAAATTTGGTTAATAATGATGTAAGCCAGTCACCATATTACCTTATTGATTGAATTTCTCACAGGCAGGATATGCAGTTTTATATAATGTGCATTTAATTGCAATATTAGTATTTTGAGTGTGCGTAAATATGTATGTCTGTGCATCTGCCCTGCTATGGCCTGGCGGCCTCTCTAGGGTATTTCCTGCCGTCTGTGCAATGACCATTGCGACAGGCTCCAGCTCCCCAGCGACCCAGAAAAATAAGTGGCTTAGATAATGTGTATGTATGTATGTGTATGTGTGTGTGTGTGTGTGTGTGTGTGTGTGTGTGTGCGCTAGTGTATATGTGTGTGTTAGTATTTTGTCCATATTGTCCAAGTAATGCACTAGGCAGCAAGAGAAACTACAGTTGAGGCTGAAAGTTGACATACAGCTACCCTCTTGTAAAAGATGGCTCTTTAATTAAAAAATGGTTCTATAGAGAACTATGAGCACTCAAAGTACCCTTTGCATAATTAAAGGGTTCTTTGCCTTATGAAATAATTCTTCAGATCAATTAAAATGTTCTGTAGATGGTACCGTTATTGTTCTGATATCAGGCTTGTAACAATAGAAGAACCCTTTTTGGTGCTCCATAGAACCCTTTTCAAAAAAATTCCATACAGAACCACACACAACACATTCTCTATCAATCTGAAGAACCATTTCACCATGCAAAAAAGCATTTAATCATGCAAAGGGTTCTTTGACTGTTCATGGTTCTATATAGAACAATTTTCTTTCCTTAAGAATCCCTAAAGAACCATTGTTTATATGAGTGTAGTTTAAAGACATTCAATCTTAATTTTTTTCATCTATTCTACATTGCTCATATCAGAGGTGACTTTAAAACAATCAATTAAAGATTTATTTCAACTTTAATTCACTGTCTCAGAATTCTGGTATGTTCAAAAATGTACAGACACTAAGCCGACTGTCTCTCTAAACAGTCTGGAAGATTCCAGAAATTGTTGTAATGACTTTTAGAAGCTTCTGATTGGCCAATTGTCATAATCAGGAGTTAATTAGGGGTGCACCTGTGGCTGGGTTTAACCTTTAGAGTCAGCGTCTTTTTGTTCTAGATACCATGAGAAAATTCAAGCAAGCCAGTCGAGACCTCAAACAAAAAATGAGGATATCTACAAGTCTGGATCCTCCTTAGGCAATTTCCAACGGAAGGTACCGCAAACATTTACACAAACAACTGTATGCAAATATAAAAGTCTCAGGATGACACTGACGCTGCACTGTTTGTGAAGGAGGCACAAATGAACTCCCAGGGCTGAGTGAACTTTGGTCTGAAAGCTAAAAAAATAGTATCTTGGCAAGTGAAATGATCTTAAATGTAGTCAGTATATCTAATCTCTCTCATGTTGATATTGTTTTGGCTTATAAGATTATTTAAGTTACACCTAAACATATTTCATTGTTTAACAATTCTTCCAAGTTCTCATTACCTCATTATATTGGCAGATATCTGTACTTACAATTTACTTACAATGCATAACTAATTTTATCCAGCATTTCATTAATTCAGTTAAACAGGGCTCTCTTTGTAATGAGACAGGCAGTTTGTCAGTGTTCTTAAAGTAATGATTGATTAATATCATGATGTGGCCCACTTCTAGGCCCAATCCCATTTCACCCCTCCCCCCTCCCTCTTAGCCCTTAGCCCCCAACCCCAGTTTGTGCGCTTATGCCTAGGGGTAGGGTGTCCCATTTTTTGTTGAGATAGAGGGGTAGGACAAAGTTTTAGGCCTACATGGCCCTCCAGACAGAGGTTTTTCAGCACACTCTGGAATGTTATGGAAAAAAAAAATGGCAAGATGGCTGAGCAAGTGACCAACGAATCCAACAAATATATTTTCTCACTTAAAAATTATGATAACCACTGGATTATCTTAGTTTAGTGTTGTTCCAATGCATTGTGGTCCTTTTCTTCATCACAAGCATAAAAAATTGCTGAGAGTGTGCTAATGTCTTGGTAGCTAGCTCGCTAACTTTCCCATTCCACCTTAAATAGTCCAGCAGTTCTGACGTCTGAAGCTCCAGAATGTAACTGCTGCTCCATATAATGTGGAATGGGAAAGTTCGAACAAGAAGCTGGAGAATATCTGACTTCAGCTTCATATCACTGAAGAATTACTAGTGGGTGATAATAAATAATTGTCCCCCCCTTTGAAGGCATGAATGTAACTAAAGCCTAGCAGTGAGGAGCTGAACTTCACCCTCCTCTGCTGCTACTGCAGAGTGGCAGGGTCACCTACAGAGCAGCGCTAGTAGCCTCTTAATGAAGTAATGTACTTTTTATTTAAGGGTCCCATTTCATAGGAAAGATTTCAACCACTAACCCTTGCAACCAGGTTCAAGGTGACACTCAAAAACAAGGGGTTGGGGTAAAAATAAGAAATGGGATTGAGCACTAGTTCAGTACCAATCAAAAACTTGGACACATCTGAGAAAATACATGTTTCATAACATTAAAGAAAATTTGATCTACAGGCTTAAGCTGAAATGTGCGAAACGCAGATAAATATAGAGAAATGTAGACAGGTGCTTTTCAGCAAACAAGGTAAGGACTGTTAGAAAAGTGTCCCAGGTGGCTCCTCATGAGGCTGCTTTAAAAGGATGATCAAGAACGTATAAAGCTGCATTAAGGCCATGGGGAGCTACTTTGAAGAAACTAAAATATATTGAGATTTTGATATTTTTATGATGTTTTTGGGCAATGTATAATTCAATGTGACAGCTTTGAAGTCACCGCTATGTAGAAAATAGCAACAACATGGAAACCCTTCTATTAGTAGGTGTGTTCAAACTTGTGACTGGTACTACATACAAGTAATGGTTAAGAATCTAAAAATATTTTATTGTAAAATTACAGTACTTGTACATATCTTACCTCTACAAAATGGTGCTGGGAAGTCCCATGATGCACCACTCCCAGGGCTCACAATGCATGTGAGCACTGCGTGACCCTCCAGTATATATCCCATCACGCAGCTGTAGCGGATTTTATCCCCAATGTTATACCTCGTCCCATGAATGATTCCTCTTGGAATGAGGCCCGGATTTCCACACGTGTGACTGGGCAGCACTGGAAAACACAACACAGAGAAACATAAGACATGCATAAGTGCATGTTCCTGGCTGGGTGATGGTGCTCTGAGAGCAGAGGGATGAACACAAGCATGTGCCATTCACTCTCCGGTTTGTTCTTCATGTACTACCTCACGCTCACTCGCTTCTTTGGGTCAGATCAGAGTCTCTTTTCATCTTCAGACACAGCCAGAGAGAGAGAAAAAAACAATTCTCTAGAGATTTCAGGTTCCATGAGAATTTTTATGAAGTTTTCACATCTGAGCCTACTCCAATACTCTCAGCTGAGGCTGGAGGCTGCTCAGACAAGGGAGTGGAACAGCTCGTTCATATAAACGTAGCATATAATGCCCAGTGAATTAATTACAAGCTTAGGTCTGCACATATACGCATATATATTTAACGTAGAAAGATTTGAGCATTTCTATTGGTCCGTTCACAAAATATGAATACAACATAAAGGGTAACAGATTACCCAAAAAATAAATAGATAAAAAATTGAGATACAAAGTATAATATACTAAGTTGTCACACCTCACTCGCAGGTGAGGGTAGATGTGCTCCACGAAGGTTGTGAGTTAACATAAAATTGATGGCAAAACCACAACAATGCATTCAGTGCAAGGGTGTTTATTCTGTGACGGTGAGGGTAAAGTCCAAAAAAAAAGGTAGAAAACAACAAACAAAATCTATTTACAAAGTAGGTTTGCAACTTCAGAAAAACATTTTTTTCCACCAGTGCACATTGGCTCAACTACCAACCAGTCTCCTCCTTTAACTGGAATGAGACCTTAAATATCCTCCACTGGTCTACTTAAACCTGTGCATACCACTCATTCTCCTCTGCAGGGGAGACAATAATGACCAAAGAAAATTACTGATTCGTTAGAATACAGAATACAGGAAATACTGGTTCTAAATTGACAATCTTGTCACAAGTTTAAAAGGTGCAGAAAGAAAAAAAACACAATTTACATAACACCAAAACATTTCAGACTGCATAAACCCCATGAACCCCTCCTCCAAATGGAACACTCCAACAGGGTCCTACTGGGCATGTCTGAACTTGCCCAGGCGTTATTTAAGGACAGCTTGAACGTGGCCTGGGCCTTTTCCCAGACCAGGACATTAAGATGCAGCCCATGTAAGTATGGAAACTTTACCTGCTAATAATATGAAGATGTAAAGTTCATGTTTCAACTGCAAAAAGGTGAAATTATTTACCAAACTAGCAAATGTTAATATTGCAATGAGGACTAAAACCACCGCAATAGCTGCCAAAATGGTGAGGAAGAGTGCATGAACCACCGTAAACTAGAGCAGGGACTGAGTAAAGGGAGAAAACAGAAAGGCATAGATTTAACTAGTTTGTTTGTTCTGTCACAAGTATAAATATATAGCATCACAACACAGCATGAGTCAATACTGGTGGTGATATTGGTGCCTTTTTTGATTTAATTCTTTTTACAAATGAAATAGTTAAATTAATTCATGATCTATATTTAAATTTAAAAACTTGTATATCTTTTTTCTGCCAACTTTAGTAGACAATATCTATTTATCAATTTAGCATGTCAGAAAAAGTATCAAATTCACAAACAGCAAACTAACAAAAGCAACAACAATGTGGAAATCTCCAGTTCCTCTGGCAGTAAAGGTAATGTAGATCATGGTTTATGCACTTTATAGGTATATATTGTTATGGTGTATAAGTATATCTGCATTAGATGTTCATTTTTAAAATGTTTTAAATATTCATAAGCATGTTGTCTTTGTCCATTTGCAATAACCTTAAGTCTTATTGCTTTACTTGAAATAATGCATTATCACTTTTAAATATTTGTGAATATTAATTTAGAAATGCCACTTCTTATGATGTCAGCATTGAAAACCTATTAGCTGGTCAAACCACTAAAATGTGCTTTTAACAATACTTTGGAAAAGAACTGTCAAATTGTTAATTGGGCAAAATCTGTTAGTCATACCAAGGAAGATGCTTTGATGAAGATGAATATGAGAACTGAAGGTAAATATATGCAAAACATTTTAAAAATTGTTTTTGGCATTATTCTTATTTAATTAAAATGACCTGCAATAAGATTTACATAAAAAATGACCTACAATAAGATTTACATTAAGATACATCAACATTTATGTCTGACCAAAGAGGCAAAAAGAGAGTGAGATGAAACGTAAGGTCAGTATGTGCTACATGTAGTGATTGTTCTGGATGAGGAGTGAGCTTCTCCAGCACAGTATTCCCGAGGGCGGTGTCAGAGAGCATCGCTGGATCCCGTCAAAGTGGAAACAACTGTGTCAAAGGCAAAATTCCCCGGAAGGCAAATCAGCCTTGGGGACTAGTCTGTCTAACGAATGCTGGGAGGGAGTGATCATTTTGCCAGCTCATATGTGCTTCAAACGTCCACCCTGTTATTGACCGAATATGCTATTTATGTGACACTGAAAGAAGACTCCACTAATCATCACATAAATGTGACATGCCTACAAATGACTCAGTGGCTGTATGTATAACATAAGAAACTGAAGTGTGTGCATGTCTGAGAGATTAAAGGGATACTCCAATGCATTTTAACCTAGTCCCTATCTGCTCAATCTGAAGCACATAGTTAATTGCCATGGGCAATAATTTTGCAACATTTCCTCAAATTCCTTAAAATAAAAGAAAATAAAATCTACTGTTTTAAAATATACAATATAAGCTGATGCTGAAACATCTTGGGAATCAATCATTGGTGTGAGTATGGTTGGGTGGGGGTGTAGCAAAGTACATACAAAGGGTTTACTACAAAATGCAAACCACTGGTAAGCCTCAAACAGGGAGTCCAGATTAAACTTTGCCAAAAGAAGAAACATAAAAGGCCTGCACTGTTCTGGAACAACATCCTAAGAACAGATGATACCACATTCATAGAAAGACTGAATAGAACAGTTAATAGAACTGGTTCCCTTGTATTTATTGATGTGACTGATGTTCAAAACAGCAGGTTGACTCCTGAAGTGCATAGGGCTATATCATCTGCTCCGATTCAGCCAAATCAGAACTTTCTGGATGGCGCTCCATAGTGCAGGACAAAGACATGAGGCAACCCAAGACTTTTTTTTTTTTTAAGGCAAAAAAGGGGAATGTTCTGCAATGGCCTGACCTCAATCCAATCAAGCAAGCATTTCACTAACTGAAGGCAAATTGAAACTTGAATGGAACACCAAGAACAAGCAGCAACTGCAGTAAAGGCCTGACAGATCACCACCACAGAAGGTGGGCTCTGGTGATGGGTTCCAGATTTCAGGAAGTCATTGACTGCTAACTTATTATTCTTCTTTCGGCTGCTCCCTTTAGGGGTCGCCACAGCGGATCTGCCTCCATCTTGCCCTATCCATTGGCTCCTCTACCTTCACACCAACCATCTCCATGTCCACCTTCACTACATCCATAAACCTTCTCTGATGTCTACCTCTTCTCCTTCTACCTGGCAGCTACATCTCCAACATTCTTTGCCCAATATATCCACTATTCCTCCTCAACACATGTCCAAACCAACCTGGCCTCTCTGGCTTTATCTCCAAACTGCTCCACCTTCACGGTCCCTCTGATCTGCTCAGTTCTAAAGTCAAGTGTTACAAATTACAATTTAAATTCTGATTCTATTCATTCGTCCAATTACTTTTCAACTCCAGTATTCTGTAATAGATCGCCAACTTTGCTGGCATCCAAATATTTATTTATAAAAATATGGCAGACCAAATTTGCAGCCCATGGAACCCCATTTCAATCATATTCTACGGATGACGCTGATGGATACGAGGTTAAAATAAACACAAAATACCACAAAAATGACAACACCTTAAAACATCAACCACTCTCTGCATATTTTCTTTCTATGCTGATCAAATATTGACCTATGTACGCTTCACTTTAAGAACGTACTTCTAACTGTACTTGGATGAATGTCAAAGCACTTTTCCCTTCAATGTATTCTTTGCATAATTTGTTTTGATTTTTAAACCATGTGAGTCAACTCTTCCCAACAAGGCACGATACATCTATATTAAGACACTTTCTTCCCTGAGATCAAGCTGGAGAATGTGGGAAGATGTTACAATGTTTTGGCGCCCAAGGAGAAACCTAAAGCGATAAACCAAGAGGGCTGACATTTTCAAGCTTCGTCAATTAGCATAAGCTAAAAGCTGATTCACCTGGATTTACCGATATACATTGCTGGTTTCTCAAATACCACGTGTCTCAGAAGTACACCACTTTCTTCTTTAACAAGTTTCTAGCTGGGTCAATGAAATGTTGGCAGGTGCTGTTTTACACCACGCAAATGAATGCAAAGCTCCAATGCTAGCACCACAGTTGTCTCATATACAGCAGTCTGGGCTTTAGAGTGGGCTCAGACTTGGAAGCAATCACATTGTAAGGTACAGGTGCTAGAGAGCAAAAATCGTGTCAGTCTCCAGCTCTATTTTAAGCATTTAGGACTTGCAGTTGATTTAATCTGCAATAATTCATTTTGGAAATGTCTCTCCCCTGAGAGATCACAGGCAACTGGAATAGCCGCGTTCATTAGTCACGCTCTCGATTGATGGTGTCTTTTGCCGCACCAACGTTGGAGGGAACATACAGTTTGGTAAACATTTGATTTATTGTCTGATTAGCGATCAGTGGCAAGGAATGAGGGTCAATGTAATGGAATTTGAGCACCGCAATCTGTGGTATTTCTGTTCGGTTCCAAAAGGCACCATTTCATTTGGCTTGTCGGGTAGCAATTATTCAGAAACACCTCTTTTTAGCAAGCACACCTCTCTGTATGCCCCCAACTTTTATTGTTCATCCCAACAATATCATCATTTCTCAAAAAGCTGCCAGCGAGACCGAAGGCAGAGCTTCCCATATGTTTCTTGACACTCGGGCCAACAAATGATTGACTTTCACTCTGCCTAAACAATCATTTTGGTCCTAATGCTCCTCTGATGATAGCAATTGACCAGTTAAACCACTTTGTGCCCATCGGTAATTTTCTTTGACTGTTTCTGTATGTCTCTCACTAATAATGCTGTCAGGAGTCCCACTGTAGGGCTGGGTTGTTTTGAATGGCAACCCCAGTACTGATTAGTGCCTAATTGCACCTCTCCATTTCCCTGACACAGTGAGAGATCAATAGGGTAGTTACTGGCTGACACAGGCTTGGGGGCCTAATTCAGGCCGGCTGAGCTTTTTTCCAATTTCCTTTCATCAGGATCAGGCCATCGCCATGGCGCTGCTTGGAGAGGCACGAACGAGGCAGACCGAAGCGTCTTGGCAGGAGAATGACACGGATCAGAGAGTGTGGAGAATCGCAGCTGAGCTGAGGGCTTTGGTGGACGGGCTGCAGAAGTGCAGAACCGTGGGGGGGGGGGGGGGGGGGGGGGATACAGGTTAACACTGGCGGCCAGTGATGAAGGGCAGCTATTCTGCAGGAGGGTGCGGAGAAAGGGTGTTCCTGCATACAAATACACGGGTCGCATCCGAATATTGCTCTCTGAATATTTCTATTTATATTTGTAGTCTTTTTTCCATACATTTATTAACTTGTATAAACTTTTTCTTTAATACAAACTTCTAAAATTCCCAGTCTACAGAATAATCATTCAAATATTTGCCATTTGCTCCAGTCCATAGGAGGGGCAGAGCTGCCCAGTCCCTCTTGCCAAAGGTTTGTTTACAGTTGTTAATTTTGTCATTCTTGAGTTTAAGCTGTATATACGTATTATGTGTGTTAGTTTTTGGCGGTGGGTTAGTGTGGGGATGGTGACCTATCCTTGGCTGTGTTTATGCACCTTTTCTGGAGGCGTTAATAAAGACCAGATCTTGTAGCAAAAATCAAGACTTCTTGTCTTGTTTCCTTCTTCCCCAGGATGTGTAGATCACTGTCAGAAGAAAACCTCATATCTCTGAAATGGTAACTTTACAGAAGAAGGAAAAATCCTACTTTACTTTTATTGTAAGTCAATGGAACCAGTGGAACCAATGGAATTTTTCCAAGTCATTCTGGGACATTTCTTTTGGTCCATTTGTCATTAAATTTACATATAATATAAAGGGCATCTTCAAATTGTCAAACTGAAAAATGACAAAAATGGATATACGAGATTTTCTTCTGACAACAGCGATATACATATTTTTCATGATATGGTTGATAAAGCACCCTATTGTCGAGCTACATACAAAGTAACAGGAGCAACCTGAAAACAAGCTGTGCCATTAAACAGATTTTACCAGTTTTCAATTTATGTCTCTCCTTATTCAAAGAAATAGGAGTCTGTTCTTGTCCAGGGCCATGACCAAGATTATGCAGTACACTCAGAAAAAGAGATACTAAACTGTCACTGAGGCAGTGCCCCTGTTGTCAGTGTGGCAGTACCCTCAAGGGTCCACCTCAGTACCTTTAGCCAGGGAACATAACTGAACCATAATCCACCGAAATTATATTTTCTAAGTTCTACTGACTCCACACACCGTCTTGCCTCCAGGCTTTTATTTTACTGTTCTGTTTTAAAACATTTGGTTATGAAAAAATACAAATACAAACTTTTCACCTAAGAAAAAAAAACTGTTGTACTTTTGAGGGAACATTAAATTGCTTGTAACTTGATGAAAGAAAAACATACCTGCACATACCTTTATTTCAGTGTAGTGAAAACAACCTGCATGATTTTGTTAGGTTTTTATAAGGACTCTGGCAAATCCCAGTACCATTCATGACTGTTTTTGGGTTAAGCCACACCCCTTTCAGGTTTGTATCTGAAAATGAATACCAGTAGAAATGATTGTCTTTGGTTTTTGTTAAATAACCTGAATATATATGAATATATATACACCGATCAAACATAACATGACCACCTCCTTGTTTCTACGCTCATTGTCCATTTTTTCTGCTCCACTTACTCTATAGGTGCACTTTGTAGTTCTACAGTTACAGACTGTAGTCCATCTGTTTCTCTGATACTTTGTTAGCCCCCTTTTACCCTGTTCTTCAATGGTCAGGACCACTGGTGGTGGTGTTAGTGTGTGTTGTGCTGGTACGAGTGGATCAGACACAGCAGTGCTGCTGGAGTTTTTAAACACCTCAGTGTCACTGCTGGACTGAGAATCATCCACCAACCAAAAATATCCAGCCAACAGCATCCTGTGACCACTAATGAAGGAGTAGAGGATGACCAACACAAACTGTGCAGCAACAGATGAGCCATCATCTCTGACTTTACACCTATAAGGTGGACTGACAAGGTAAGAGTGTCTAATTGAGTGGACAGTGAGTGGACACAGTGTAAAATGGGGCTAACAAAGTCTGCAGAGAAACAGATGGACTCCAGTCTGTAACTGTAGAACTACAAAGTGCACCTATATAGTAAGCCGAGCTGATAAAATGGACAATGAGCGTAGAAACAAGAAACAGTGTTATGCCTGATCAGTGCATAACAGTGTCTCCTCACACTCTTAGTTGGAGATTCAGGATGATGCCCTAACGTGAGCCACCAACTCCCACAGCATGTAAAGTGGACTCACCGGCACAACACTTTGTGGTGCAGATTAATGTCCATGCCACCTTTTTACGATTGTGTGGGGACCTACGAAGTGAGCAGTTTACTTTTCTCACCTTACTATGTCATATCTATTGAGAATGATATTTCACCAGAGGCACCCCTAATGAGAAAATCAATGAAGGCTATTCTCTCTGAATAAATGGGCAATGTCTAAATTCTGTCATGTCTAAAAGACCATCTATTTCGCCATCTTGTACGATAAGGGACAGTGTATTGCAAACACATGCTAATTACCTTTTTCTCACAACCTCTAGGCCTCGTATGCATTAGATTACATCTGCTGGACGCAGTATCCTCCCTGGTGTGATTCGCTCATCACTGAAAAATAAGAAAAGCTTCCACGGCTCATGTTTGGGGGGAAAAAAAAACAACTCTCTCACCATGAAACAAGAGGATGAGTGAGCAGAGATGAAGAAGGCCGACGCAAAAACATCTCTGTGATGGGAATTTAATTCTGTCAGCCATTGTGTGGGGAAATAAGTGATCTTCAGTCACAGTGGCTTACCAAATAACCTGATTAGTGCGTTGTTGTTATCGAGCTTCCCATTAGAAGACAACAGGGAGGGCCATTTTGTGTTCATTACCACAGCCACTGTTCGGAGGCGTGTGAGCTATTGTTACAAAAGTCCTATACATAGATCCTATATCAGCTGCATGATGGCTTTGGTCATCAATCCGCATTGCACCCGGTACGACAAATTTAAAGGTGAGCGCGAGGCTTCAAATGAAGATGCATGTAGTTGGAAGGGAAATTGAGTCACTTTCCTGCAGAAATGTTGCAACTGCATGTTATTTTCAGTGGCCGGCCATAGCTGGATCTACCCTGACCAGCCGACCAGCTGACCCACTGAGAGCAGCCTGGTGATTAAGAGGCAACTGAGAGTTGTATTTAGGTATTCCATAGAGGTACAGTCATACGCAAAAGGTTGCGCAACCCTGGTGAAAATGTTATATTTGATTTTAAGAGGATGTGTATTTTATTTTCACTTTTAAAAATTCAACAAATTCCGTAATTTTAGATGTCGGAGTATTCAACTTTTGCATAAGACTGTATTATCTTATGTCCTCTCACTCATGAATCTAATGACTGCACGCGCAGGTACAGCACAGCACAGGATTTTTTCATCCATTAAAAAACAAAAACTTCTGCAGTTTGGAGGAAGAAGAAATACATGATCACAATTACATGTACAAATATATCGCTGCATTCTCCATTTTTGTTGATTTTCAGTTTTTGACATCATTTAAGATGCATGTTGACCAAAATAAATGACCAAAAATGACTTATAAAAAACTCTGGTTGCATTGACTTACACCGAAATGAATGTATGTTTTTTCCTTCTCCTGTAAAGTGACTGTTTTGGAGTTACAAGGTTTTGTTCAGACAGCAGCGATATGTATGTTTGCCATTAGTGTTAGTGTGCAGAACAAACTCTCCATAAGAATGTAAAACTTAGCAGATTGCTAACAGGCTAACAAGTAATATTGCCTCATCATTATTTGGATGAATATTTTTAATGATTGTTGTTGTCCATACTGTACACATCTAACCACCAACACAGTACTGCCCTTTAATATCTTTTTTTTTGTTGTTAAATACAATATTTACAATAATATTGTAAGTTGTAACAAGTCTAAAGAAAATGTTTTGGGCTAAAGAAAGAGCTTCTACATTAAAAAGTGTAAAAAGAGCCATTTCATTGTTTGATGTATGGAAGCGTATGGGAAAAGTAAATTTTCCTTAGCGGTTCTTGGTCTTTAGATTATATGGAGGATCTTCAGAATTTAAACTTGAACTTTAAAAAGGCTACTTACATCTCATTTACAAACATATTACTTTAAAAACTGTTTGTTGAACTGTTTGTCTTTCTTTAGGCAACCAAATGTGACTCTTCTATGGCATTGTTGCTTTTTGGCCTTTGTTCTTATTTGTTTGGTTTAAGAAACGTTCTTTTGGAAAAGTTCTTTTCTAGTTTTGTGATGTGCTCTTCCACACATTAGCTGAGATGTTTACACAGTTGGGCAAGTTTTCAGATTTTTAAAATATACTACAGCATATTGTAATTTTTCTCAGAGTGTAAAGAAATAGAGCTGTTTTATTAATCAACATCACAGTTTCACTTTTATTTAGTTGTTTTTAGTCAATTTATTCAGTTATTTTATTTGGACAGTTTGCCTTTTTTGTTTGCTTTTGTCATGGAAAGCAGCACTGAGTATGAGTTACAGAAGATTAGGAGCTTTTGGAGCTACAGGTTCATCCAAACATGAGATGGACCACCCTGGAAGTAGCTTGGCAGGTAATCCACTTGGCTGGTGCAGCCTGTCCTCCTAGTCCTGGTACCGAGCTCAGAGAACACATTGCAAGGCAGCAGAATCACTGAATAACCTTCAGACGTCATGCCTCCAAGGTACACCAGCCTCTTGTTGTAAATTTTGCATGACATTATCTAAAGTGCTCCAACACATGACACATGGCATCTCTTTTGTAGTGTAAAAAGTGGTGCAGGTTCTTGCTCTTTGATGTGAGCTTTAAAGGCCTTTGCTGATGGAAAGTATTGTAGGTTAGGCGACAATTTTTATGGTTTGAAAAAAAGAAGCTTCCAGACACCATTCAGAGAATCAAAATAACACTGTAGCAAACAAATACTTGACTTTTCCAAATGATTCAGGCCAGTCCTGCATTTCTGCAATGCTAATTGCTACCTGTTCATTTTCGGTAGCATTATTTATTGAACCATTCCTTTAACACCTGCTAAATGAACACCTACAGCGCTCCAGCTGGACACAAATGAACGCTGTAAGAATTAATTTAACACTAGGGATTTTGCTGTGTGGGTGTGATTAATAATAATGTACCGCATGCATCCTTCTGCAAAGTGTGCTCATTCATTTCTACAGTATTCAGCAGGTCTATTGCTTTTTCCATTAATCTAATGACAACACATAAGGCCTAAAGAAGAATCCCTTCATAAGGCACTGATGCTGATATCTTTTGCATACATATCTGCCACTGCAGATACATTCAGCTCTTCCAGAGTACAATAATAAATAAGTCATCAAATATCGGTTTGTAATATTGCGTCAAAATTAAACATTTGTCTGAAGCCACTAATTGTATTCAGACAGTTATTTGCCAGTACAAGAACGGATCCATTATCACTGTGCATCTCTGCTTTCCCTAAAGTTCTATGCAGGGTTGTTGATCAACAGAATACATGAGACAGAATTATATATTTAAAAACAAAAATAACGAACTGTAGCCAAAAAAACAGATTACAGATATTGCTTTAAAAAACAAGGCAATTGCATGTTTTACAAACACAAAGCACTACTTTAGAGGTCTGGCAGGATTAAGGTAAGAATTTCATATCATACATATAAAAACATACATATAAAACATGTATATTACAACTTCCCCTGCATCAACATCAGATTCCAGAAGGAAAAAAGTAGTCATGTAGTCATGTCTCTGCCCCACCATTTTTTTATTTTTTAAATGTAACACAGGATTATTCCCAAATAATACCACTGTGCTTCGGGCCTAAGAGCCTAAAATCTGTTGTTACTCGCATCCGGATTCTGTGTATATCACTTAAATAGCGTTTTTCAACATTACATGGTGTGAAATTAAGTGTGAACATTGTAAAATTGTCTCCTGGAGTGTCTTCCCAACACCCTCCAGTTGTGTTTTGCATTCAAGGCTTCTGCAGTCCCCTTAGAGAGATGCTATGATCCATTGACTACGAGCAGTTTATTACAAAAGACAGGCAGCTATGTTGCTCAGCCTTGGCATGAAAACATTCTATAAACTTAAATTCTGCCATGCCACAACCCTCTAGCTCAGTCCCTTTTACCAAATCTATATAAACACAACTGTACAGCATATATAGATAACTTTATTTTCTCTGTCAGAACCACAGATGCTGAAGACATCAAGAAGCTGTAAGCTAAATAGCTTAATACAGTACACACACAGCACAAAAACAGCAGGGCTTAGTGTATTGGACATTCTGTCTCCTCAGTTTCATGCCTTATCTGCCCATGGCAAATATCAGGGCCTACCTGAGTCAATTATTGCCCCACTGTGTCCTGTCTCAACCCTTCACAAAGTCAGGTGTCAGGCCTCTGGCCTACGTCTCAGCCCAGCTGCTGCAGAACACCTCCTGGGTGCCTCAACACCACCCAATTAAGATATCAGCCTGCTCAGTCCTTCCTCACCCATCTACCACTAGACTGGTATGGTAGAGACAACGATAGAAAGCAGAGTGGGAGGTCACTTCCACCCCAGTCTACATCAGGACCACTGTACGGAAGTCATCTTAATTTGTCTGAAAGGATTTTGGACTAAAATACACCTACCATATCTACACTCTTAGGTTATTTTATCAGGTTGGCCATCAATTTATAGTCCTCCCTCCACCCCATCCATCAGTGGAAAGGAAACACCACAGGATCACCACTGATCAGTCTTTGCACAGCATTAAAGGACAACTTGTGCAGCAACTGATAGGCTACAGGCAGTCAGCCAGTGTACCAGTCTGTCAAGCATGGTGGAGGTAGTGTCAGTGGGTGTGCACGCATGGCTGCAAATGGAACTGGTTCCCTTGTATTTACTGATGATGTGAGTACTGACCAATGCACTGTTAATGGTCAATGGTCAAATCATCTGACCTCAAGCAGGAACTGATTGTCAAACAATCATAATAATTAAATAATTAATTGCAATTCATCGCATTATTTTTGTGGTTAATCATGATTAATCATATTAATGAGGTCAGGTACTGATGTCGGTTGATTAGTTGTGGAGCACAAACATATTATTTATGTTTATATTATATTATATTATATTATATTATTTAAACATATATTTATGTCCCTCTAGCTCACACTTGGCATTAGTCAAAATCACCTTACGCTTCAGGCACAGTGACCTTAAGCTGCAGCTGCTCTAGAGCCTCCCATTCTATTGGTCAATGCTTTTCTATGCAGATTATGTACTGAACGCCTGCCTCAGCAATAGATGCAGCTGATTTCATTCATTAATAAGGGTGTCTGGATAATTCTGGACAGCATACATCCATACAAGATCACAACTTATTAGAAAAGGCTACAATTTTAGTTCGCTGACTTAAAGCATATGAGGGAAGCACTGTTAGTCAATAATATCGACTTGATGAGGCTACTTTTCTTGTTTTGTTTTTCTTACCTAATCCCTCTTGACCTGCATGTTCGATGAGAGCTTGGCTAGACAAATATTATGATCTATTATTATGGCTTTTTTCCCCACAACCTCACATTGAATTTTATTTTTTCCAAAAGTCAGTGTGAGAGAACATTAATTTGACCCCAACAATTCATTCAAAATGAACACCCTTTCAAACCAAAATGGTGAAGCCAAAAAAGGATACCACCTCAAATGATCGTTATCACAAGTGTGAGCTTTTGCATTATGCATGCGACACATTTTGTCAGAAACTATGCTTTGCCCTGTGTTTAACTATAGCTCTGGGGCCACGATGACTCACGTGTTTTCCACACATCACAACAGATAAAGGAAATTAACTTGGACTTTTTATCGCTGCACTGCACAGGTGTGGCTTCCCCTTGGTCTCCAGTGACTCACTGTTCAGTTCTAGGCTTTAGAGGTGTTTAAACTGGGGTACAACGTCGGGGAAACCACGACGAAAAAGATCACGCTATCGCGAGCAAAGCCCGTCAGAGTTAGAACGAGATGAATTTCTACAAAACACAATGGGAGCAGGATAGAAGGTGAAAGGTGAGAGTGCTATATATGGTACATAACTAGCATACTTGATGCATGTAGACAGCGCACTTGGAGGCTTTTGCTTTGTGTTAACGGTTGTCCAAAACCTGCCAGTGAGCTTAAAGCATTGTTAAAAGCAGCCAACTGGAACATTTCACTCAGACAAGGTTACAGATGTGTTTTCCTGGTTAACAATGCTCTTCTTTCATTCTTTGTTCATATAGACACTAAGCGTTTAAGCCTAGACAATCGGAAAGTGGTTTGTTTATACTGTGGTGCTTTTTGCTTAATAATGTTAAAGGAATTTGAGAAAGATTTTATATATACATAATACATGTACACAAACAATCATCACGTCTCTGCTACAAACAGACTTTATTTCCAATGCCTACTGTTTATAAACAATTTGGCTCGAAGTGGAGTGCCCCAGCATTATCCATGACCCACGAGGATAAGCGGCATAGATAGTGTGTGTGTGCGTGTGTGTGTGTGCGCAAATGTCACAACTTACCCCATAGGTGGGCGTAAGTCTACAAGACAGAGGGGGTAGGTGTAACAGTCTGGAAATTGATGCAAAACAATTCTATACAGTTTGTTGCTATTTGCACCAACCTAAACAGATAAACATCAATATATAAATAATCAAAATAATCATGAGTAGTGAATAGAAGCTCTTTCAAGTGTGGCACATATTTCTAGCCACAAAAAATGATCAGAAGAGCAAATATCAGCTTATCCATCCATCCATCCATCCATCCATTTTCTAAGCCGCTTCCCCGTCAGGGTCGCGGGGGGTGCTGGAGCCTATCCCAGCAGTCTTCGGGCGGAAAGCAGGATACACCCTGGACAGGTCGCCAGTCCATCGCAGGGCCAAATATCAGCTCAATAAAATTGAAATACTAAAGAGCTCTGCTGGTGATATCCCCCTCCCATTGACCCACCACTGATGGGAGGGGCAGTAGTAGGGGTTCGGTGCGTTGTGGATTGGGCAGTGTCCGAAGGCGTGGGCCTTGGCGTTCTGATCCTCGGTTGCTAAAACTGGCTTTTGGAACTTGGAATGTTACCTCACTGGCGGGGAAGGAGCCTGAGTTGGTGTACGAGGTTAAGAGATACCAACTAGATATAGGCGGACTCACCTCAACACACATCTTCGGCTCTGGGTCCAATCTCCTTGAGAGGGGCTGGACTTTATTCTTTTCTGGGGTTGCCCATGGTGAGGTGTGGGCTTTCTTATAGCCCCTCGACTCTGCGCTTGTATGTTGGGGTTTTCTCCGGTGGACGAGAGGGTAGCTTCCCTACACCTTCGGGTTGGGGGATGGGTCCTGACTGTTGTCTGTGCTTATGCACCGAACAGCAGTTCAGAGTACCCAGCCTTCTTAGAGTCCTTGGGAAGGGTGCTTGAAAGTGCTCCTCCTGGAGACTGTATTGTCCTACTGGGGGACTTCAACGCTCACATGGGCAATGACAGTGAGACCTGGAGGGGTGTGATTGGGAGGAATGGCCTCTCTGATCTGAACCCAAGTGGTGTTCAGCTTTTGGATTTCTGTGCAAACCATAGTTTGTCCATCACAAACACCATGTTTGAACACAAGGATGTCCATAAGCGCACATGGCACCAGGACACCCTAGGCCACAGTTCAATGATTGACTTTGTAGTCGTGTCATCGGACTTGCGGCCATGTGTTTTGGACACTCGGGTAAAGAGAGGAGCTGAGCTGTCAACTGATCACCACCTGGTGGTGAGTTGGATCAGGTGGTAGGGGAAGATGCCAGTCAGACCAGGCAAACCCAAACATATAGTGAGGGTTTGCTGGGAATGTCTGGCAGAAGAACCTGTCAGATTGATCTTCAATTCACACCTCCATCAGAACTTTTAACAGATATCGGGGGAGGTGAGGGACATTGACTCAGAATGGGCCATGTTCCGCTCCATAATTGTTGAAGTGGCTGACTGTACCTGTGGCCACAAGGTAGTTGGTGCCTGTCGGGGTGGTAATCCTTGAACCCGGTGGTGGACACCCTAGGTGAAAGACGCCATCAAGCTGAAGAAGGAGTCCTACCGGGCATGGTTGGCCTGTTGGACACCAGAGGCAGCTGGCAGGTATGGAAAAGCCAAGTGATCTGTGGCTTCAGTCGTCGCGAGGGCAAAAACCTGGGTGTGGGAGCAGTTTAGTGCGGCCTTGGAAAGTGACTAAGTCGGCTCCGAAAAGATTCTGGCAAACTGTCAGGCTACTCAGAAGGGGAAAGCAGTGTGCCACTAGCACTATATATAGAGGTGTGCAGTTGACTTCGACTGAAGACGTCATTGGGCGGTGGAAGGAATACTTTCAGGACCTTCTCAATCCCACAGACATGTTCTCCAGTGAGGAGGCAGAGTCTGGGGACACAGGAATAGGCTTGTCCATTACTGAGGCCGAAGTCGCTAAGGTAGTTAAAAGCTCCTTGGTGGCATTGCTCCAGGGGTGGATGAGATCCGTCCCGAGTTCCTCAAGGCTCTGGATGTTGTGGGGCTGTCTTGGCTGATACGCCTTTTCAACATTGTGTAGACATTGGGGGCAGTGCCACTGGATTGTCAGACTGGGGTGGTGGTGCCTCTTTTTACAAAGGGGGACCGGAGGGTGTGTTCCAACTACAGGGGAATCACACTCCTCAGCCTCCCTGGTAAGGTCTATGCAGGGGTACTGGAGAAGAGAGTCCGGCTTATAGTCGAACCTCAGATTCAGGAGGAGCAGTGTGGGTTCTGTCCTGGTTGTGGAACACTGGACCAATTCTTCACCCTCTCCAGAAGTTTCTGGAGGGTTCATGGGAGTTTGCCCAACCAGTCCACATGTGCTGTATGGATTTGGAGAAGGCATTCGACTGTGTTCCCCGGGGTATTCTGTGGGAGGTGCTTCTGGAGTGCAGGGTACATGGCTCTTTGCTATGAGCCATTCAGGCTCTGTTCAAAGCAAGAGTTTGGTTCGCATGGCCGGCAGTAAGTCAGACTCATTCCCAGTGAGAGTTGGACTCTGTCAGGGCTGCCCTTTGTCACCGATTCTATTCATAATTTTCATAGATAGAATTTCTAGGCGCAGTCAGGGGATGGAGGGTGTCCTCTGATGTGGTCCTATTGGGGACATCAGGCCACGAACTTCAGCTTTTGCTGGATCGGTTTGCAGCCGAGTGTGAAGCGGCCGGGATAAGGATCAGGACTTCCAAATCCGAGGCCATGGTTCTCAGGTGGAAAAGGGTGGAGAGCCCTCTCTGGGTCAGGGATAAGCTCTTGCCTCAAGTGGAGGAGTTTAAGTATCTCGGGGTCTTGTTCACGAGTGATGGTAAAAGGGAGTGGCAAAGAAAGAGCTGAGCTGAGCCATAAGGCAAGGCTCTCGATTTACCAGTCGATCTACATTCCCACCCTTACCTATGGTCATGAGCTTTGGGTAATGACCAAAAGAATGAGATTGAGAATACAAGCGGCCGAAATGAGTTTCCTCCGCAGGGTGTCTGTCATCCGGGAGGGACTTCTCCATGTCAAGAGGAGCCAGCTGAGGTGGTTCGGGCATCTGGTTAGGATGCCTCCTGGACGCCTCCCTCGGGAGGTATCACAGGCAAGTCCACCCAGGAGGAGACCCCGGGGAAGACCCAGGACACGCTGGTGTGACTATATTACCCAGCTGGCCTGGGAGCACCTCGGAACCCCCCCCCCGGGGAGCTAGTGGAAGTGGCTGGGGAAAGGGAGGTCTCGGCCTCATTGCTTAGGATGCTGCCCCTGCGACCCGAACCCCAGAGAAGCGGAAGATAATGGATGGATGGATGGATGGATGGATGGATGGATGGATGGATGGATGGATGGATGGACGGATGGATGCTGGTGACATCCCATATAAATAAAAATAATGCATGGCTATGATGTATTAATGGTGTGGGAACGAGATCTTATGTGTGACCATGCGTGGTGTGTGCATGAGATAATTAAGTCGGGGCCACAAGATCATGCTTTGTTAAGCCATGGTCAAGGCTTAATTATCTCATGCTCACGCCTTACTAGGTTGTGGCATTGCATTAGGATCTCGTTCTCAAGTCTTACCAAGTTGTATCCATGACTTAATTGTCTCGTACCCACACTTTACTAAGTCGTGGCCATGCATTATTTTTATCTAAATGGAACAGCACCTGCAGAGCTCTGTAAGATATATTTTATTGACATCTAGAGTAGATTTCTGACATGCATAAACTTCCAAAAAATGGATTGTGCTGAATGTATATGAGGGATATATCGATTGGTAAAGTTTACCCCTGTGTGAAGAGTGTACTTTAGCATGGCTATGTCTCACTGTGAGCTATTTTAATTCTTCAAAACAGAGCTATCCTATAGCCACCAAAAGGGAGATTAAAATAACATAGGAGTGAATTATGTGACTTACACACAGTTCAGTAATCAAAACCACTAATGATGATAAAGTTTACTTTGACTGAGTCTTCAGGGTGAATCTGGAGAAATATCTGTCTGATTGCGGTCATAATCTGCAGATGACTTTGCTACAAGAAAAGAAAAGCACGCTCTACTTGAACCTGGTGAAGTACATAAAATATCCACGCTACATTCTGCCCCCTGTTAGTTTGTGCCCCGCTCTCCCAACTGAATAGGTTCCCTCATGTATAAAATTCATTAAGTATGTCCTCACTGTTTATGTGACTCAACATGCAAGCCTATAAATCAGAACTCTTTAAATGGATGGTGTACAAATCATTACGTGTGTGCTTAAATTATTAGTGTTCCATTCAAGGTTCACAGTTTGGTGTTGATGCAATCTCAGAGCAACCTAAAAGAATGGCATTATGAATTTATCACTGTTGCACAAAAGAAAATCTGTATTGCTGTGAAAGAGTCTTGAAAGAGTCTCAGGAAAGGTTGGCCGCGGGACTAAGTCCTGGAAATTCAATAAAGGAAGGAGTGAGATTAGGCCTGCAAAACACTAATCCTCCTCTGGATGTCGGGGGGGGGGGTGTTGGGGGTGGGGGGGGGGGGGTTGTTGGGGGGGCTTCACTGCTAATGGATCCATTTTCTTCAAGAAGGCACTGAACAAATTTCACTAAAGCACTAAAATGCACTAAAGCATGTCTCTGGAGCAACATCAGAGATTGTCACAAATCAGTGAGTCCTGATCAACACAGTCTTTTTTTAAAATACTTTAATATTAGGTTGTAATGTAATCATCCTTAGTACTGTATGTGTTATTTTTTGTTCTTTCACTTTCTAGTCTTTTTTGCCACAGAGCCCAATGACAATTGTTCACTCAGCTTGCATAAACATTGGAAACCAGTTGGTAGCAAATTAACGACTATACTATCACTACGCCATAATGCCAATAAATCCTTCTAATACTAACCTGTAAACATGACTGTTACATTTATGGGCTGCTCTCAGTGACCAGGGATTGATTTTACTGTGGGAAACAAACAGGCAAACAAGAGTTATGGAAAAGTTAATTTAGAAACACTGTATAGAATAACCATGCTAATGAAAACATACCGCAATAATGAAGCTACGAAGAAAGAAAATTTACAGTATACTCTCAGAAAAGAATGGTATGAAACTGTCATTAGGGTGGACCCCTCAAGGGTACATCTCAGTACCTTTAGTCAGGGAACATAACTGTACTATAATCCATTGAAATGATATTTTCTAAGCGGTACTGACTCCAGACACCCCGTCTCGCCTCCAGGCTTTTATTTTACTGTTCTGGTTTAAAACATTCGGTTATGAAAATATACAAATACTAACTTTTCACCCGAAAAGACGTTCACAATCAGACCTTAAAACCACTGTTGTACCTTTGCGAGAATATTGTTTGTACCTTGATGAGCTAAAAATGTACGTGCACAGAACCTTTATTTCTAATAGTGTAGAGACTGCTTTAGTAAAGAGAGATTCACTCGAAAGAGGCCCTGAATATTATGCTGTAACTCGTGTCAGCATGAAGCAATCTGAACCAAAGAATAAGCTACAAACATTGTATGTGTAATCAATTGCATTACATGCGATACTGAAAGTGATTTCCGTTTTCTGCCAAACACATGAAGGAGTATGGGGGTCTGCACCCAGAAGTTGCAAACAGAGGTTAAATGTTGGGACGGCTGTCCAACGCCTACCTCATCACTCCAACGCAAGGCCATTCCAGCTTGTTCAAAGCTCCATATACTGAGGAGCACATTGCACATTGTTTTGTTCAGATTGCTTTGTCCTAAAGAGAGTTATTACAGAATATTCGGGACCTCTTTCGAGTGACTCTCCCTGTATTATTATTAAGTGCCATCAAGTAGGATCTAATCTGAAACTGATAAAATCCTGTAACAAATCTGTCCATAAACAGCACTCACACTTTGTGATGTCATGTCACTAGATGTCTAGTTTCAGCACCATAAGCTACTTTTAGACCTTAAGCAAGAAATAGTTCATTCTAAAGCTTGATAAGTTTTAGAGAGGATATATTGGCCAATAATGTCAGTGTTAATAAGAAAAAAAGCAGCATCCCCAGGAAGAATTGCTGCTGTGGTAGCAGCTACTAATGTACGTCCACATAAAGCATTAAGAAAAAAGTACTGCTCCATCTCTAGTTTACATACTATCTGGTGCCTGTTGAAACTCATGTACCCTATTGGATACTGCTATAAGCCTAAAGCTGCAATATTAGTCGGTTTATCAAAACAATTCCTCAGGAAAGACAGCATTGCAAACAAGTACATATGCTGCAGCAAATGTGTACATTTACCATCTAGCTGGAAAATGTACACATTCCTCATTTTTACACACTTCCTCTAGCATGCATACTGCTCTTTTATAGCAGGAGAGCCTTTTGATTCTGTAGTCTTAAAGCCTCCTGCTTTTGTGCTGCATCCACCCACTATTAACGCCAGAAGCAACTGTTGTATATTGATAGATAAATATTTAATGAGAGCTCCTCTCTTTTTCCTTTTGCCCAATTTCAATCTGTTGCATGATCGTTGCCCTTCATTCACTTGTCTGTGAAATTAATTAATTCAGGTTTTCATGCATTAGGAGACACAGTCAACATTTAAGGACAGATAACACAGAATAATTTGTTTCGGTATTGAGCGCTGACATCCATGCACAGTGACAAACTTCTGAAAGCCTTGAATGCCTTCAAACACAAGCCTTAATTACCAGGTGACCATGAGATACTCAAAAAATGTTCATTCAGAGTTTTCAAATGCTCCAGTGCTTCAACATACGAGCCTCTCTGACTCTGTTCTATGCTAAATGGTGCTAAAATCCTTAATGGCAGCGAACGTCAGGGTGTTGTATCCTTTAAACATTGTACAACCCCAATTCCAGAAAGTTGAGACACTGTGTAAAGTGCAAATGAATGTAAATAAAAACAGAATGTAATACTTTATAAAGCAAATAGAGCCACATTTTATTCACAATAGAACACAGAACACATATCAGATGTTCAAAGTGAGACATTTTACCATTTCATGAAAGACATGAACTCTGTCAGACACTGATGGCTGCAATGCATCTCAGAAAAGAAGAAGGGCAGAAGGCAGGATACACCCTGGACAGGTCGCCAGTCCATTGCAGGGCCTTCTTTTAACAGCAGTCTGTAAACATCTGGGAAGTGAGGAGACAAGTTGGTGCAGTTCTGGGAGAGGAACGTTGTCCCATTCTTGTCCAATGTAGGATTCTAGTTGCTCAGTCCTGGGTCTTCTTTGATGGATTTTTCATTTCATGATGTGCCAAATGTTTTCTTTGGTGAAAGGTCTGGACTGCAGGCACTGCTGAACTATGCAAGGCCTTCACTCAAAGATTGATGTCTGGATGGGAGCATGTTACCAAAAGATATATATTTTATTCAGCATTAATGGTGCTTTGTCATGGATGCTGGCTTTTGAACTGTGTGCTAATAACAAGCTGGGAGGTCTTCACTCTGGAGGATGCACTGTCCATCATTTCCAAAAAGTATTTCAGATTTTGATTTATCAGACCACAGAATACTTTTCCACTTTGTCTTGGTCTATTTTAAACAAGCTTGGGCCCAGAGAAGTTGGCAGTGTTTCTGGATGCTGTTTATATATATACTTCTTCTTTGCATAACACAGCTTTCACTTGCATTTGTGGATTGTGTGGCAAACTGTGTTCACAGACAGTGATTTGTGATTGGAAGTGTTCCTGAGTCCATGCAGTGATTTCCAGTACAAAATCATGCCTGTTTTTAATGCAGTGCAGCCTGAGGGCCCACAGATCACAAGCACCCAATATTGACTGTCAGCCTTGTCCCTTGCATGCAGGAATTTCTGCAGATTCTCTGAATCTTTTGATGATGATATGTACTTTAGATGGTGGGATGTCCAAAGTCTTTACAATCTTACTTTGAGGAGCATTTTTCTGAAATTGTTCCACAACTTTTAGATGCAGTTTTCCTCAAATGGGTCTCAAACCTCTGCCATCTTTGTGAATAAAATATGGGTCTATGAGATTTGCAACTCACCACATTCTGTTTTAATTAATTAATTTATTTGTTTTACATTTTACACAGCATCCCACCTTTTATGGAATTGGGGCCATACATATTACATGCTTTTTGCAGTATTGGGTGGCAGCACTGTACCGACATGGATTAACACACCTATTTCCCGTTTTTTTCCAAATGAATAGACACTTTCTATTCATTGGTTTTGTGCACCATGTGCGTCTGTCCTTTATATGAAGCACTTCAGGCACCCTGAGTAGCAAAAAGTTCAGTTCCACGCGGTCAAGTAGCTTACGTCATGAGCATTTATATCTGTGTTGACTCATCTTATAAAAGGTAAAGCAGGCCTTTAGGTAGAGCTGTAAGTGGGAGTTCAGATCATGGCTGTTTAAAAGTTTAAAGTGTAAACTTTCACTGCACAGTATTATAACATATAATAATTGGTACTAGGTGAAGCTGCCTTTCCAAGTAATTGACTGAGGTAACATTGTTAAGGTTCATGAATATACTGCCAATTAGTGCTGGAAAATGTGCATAGTTACACATTTCTTTGCATTGTTAGCTCCTGGTTATCAGGTTATCTTGTGCCAGACTTAAAATATTTTGTATTAAAGTTAAAAGTTATTTGTGCAATGTATTTCATGTATACATTATCAAATACGTATCCTAGGAGTGCCATGTAGTTTTCCATCCAAATAGGCAATGTGGAGGGACTGCTCTATTTACAGGTTAGTGGGGTCTACCATTTGGGATCGTGTATAGAGCACGCCCCATAATGAGAGAGAGAATGGGGCTCCAATTAGGCTTTCTTTTTGCATTTACTTGAATAAAGAATGTTTTGCATGTTTTCTTTGTGTGCAGTTTTTTATTTCTTTGCTTTCTTCTTCTCATTTATATTTTCTTTACTGGTCACTCGTACTGTACTGGTCACACAATACATGGCACCATTCACTCCTAACACTAGGGGTGTAATAAAATATCAATATATATATCTTATCGCTTTCTTTTGTGATAGGTACAGGTGCCAAATATTGACAGATTCCCCTTTCAAATTTATTTACCAGATTCACTTCTTCCTGGCTCCACATGGTGACGCTAAGGTGCTAGTCAAATGAATAGGGTAAACCTGCAGTGAAGAGGAAGAAAGGCCCATTTTGGCTTTTACAGCATTGAAGGGACGAAAGAAACAGACAAAGATTTGCAAGAACTGTCTTGTTAAAATAAAATACACGGGTAACAACGAACATGTATAGCCACCTTCTATACATGTATATCCACTGGTTTTTGAGAAAACAGCTAACGTCGCCACAACTCTAAGTCAGTCTACATTAAATACAGTTTTTAAATCAAAACTTCCTTTTACGTCCCAGGGGGTTAACAGTATTAATAAGGCCATCACTTTTAGGGTTATGCAGATTTAAGTGAGGCACTCCTGTGTTCTACCTTTAGACATTTTTACCCCAGAACTGCTCTGCTGTCTGCCAGTTTATGGTTACTTTACATTGGAACGATGATGCATGCAGTCTTGCAATATATCGAGTATCACAGAATTGCAGGATCGTGATATCATTATCATGGGAAACGTATCATGAGATGCCCAGTGATTCCTACTCCTTCCCAATACTGACTCCAATTCCATCTTTTCCTCCAACTGTTGGGCCAACCCTCACAAGTGGGTTAACGTATTTGAAAGTAAGCATGAGGCAGCGATCTGAGAGGAAATAAAATAACATTTTGAAATGGACAAATATAGAATAATAATACAGTGGACAGCAACAGGGAGAAGCACAGCCCAAAACAACACTTTGAAAAATGCAGCAGTGTGAACCACCAACAAGCTTCTTTTCCACCTTCAGAAAACTGTAATGTGAACACCCTCCACAGCTCTACCCCCAAACCTCAGCATTCTGGAGCTTTCAATCAGCATCTTACTTTTCTGTATTTAGCAACTCAAGGCTAAATCCACCTAACAGACAGTATGTCAGAATAAACAATATGATAGATTGATAGCAGAGGAATGCATTGAATGAGTTATTTAGGAAATGTCACTCGTTGTGCCTCAGTGGTTACATCCCACATAAATAACTAAGAAACCTGAGCCTTTTCTTCCTTTCACTTTGTTCCAGGCCTGGAAAAAATCTCAGGCTATTTTCACCTGTGATGCCCAGTTCTCAGCATGGTCAATTTTGAAACTCCTGCCTACCCACGAATACATAGATGGGAAACTATCACAACTGCTTTCACGGCAACATCAAACACTTCAGAGGACATTCTGTGCATGCTCTAAAGAGCCGCGGTGCATTTGCAGGACTCCATGAAGCTTTTAGACGTGCACTTAACACAGTGGCATGTTTGCTTATGTTTACCCATTGCTTCTAACGCTGCTAAGTTTTTGTTATAAGATGTATGCTAAGTACATTCTGCAGGGTATCTACTTTTAAATGAATGTTTTACAGGACATTACACCAGGCGCAATTTTAATTGTACAGTTCTTATGTTCTGCCTATGGAGAGAAGTCCACTCCTTGAACTGACAACTTCTTGCAGCTGCTACAATTCAGCTGCTGACATACACAAGCTCACGTTGTGCTCACCTACTCAGCTGGGCTGTGCGCTTTCATTTCAACTTCTTCCCTTGTCCTTCAGCCTACAGTACATTTCTGTGACTTCTTCAATCAAGCACTCATAAAGTTTGTAATGATGTAGGACTACATGCTGAAGGAATCAATGCTATTTAAAAGTAGCCAACAGCAAGGATAAGATACGGCACGTTAGCTTGTATTGTCTTTCAAACAGTTAACATTTAAAAGGCATGAATAGGCTGAGATGTCTATATAAACTTCAATTGCTCGTTGACAAGGAGCAGTACATGTATATGTTAATTTATCTGGGTATCTACAGTGACCTTTGTTTCTAGCAGTACCTGAGCTCAGGACTGTCTTTTTCTCAAACCTGTTGGAAACTAGTAAAGATACTTTCTCTAGATAGACAAAGCACTTCTTGTAAGTTGCTCTGGATAAGAGCATCTGCTAAATGCTGTAAATGTAAATGTAAATGTTGGGCTATCTATAAAGACCTTTGGCAATTGGGAGTGGATCGGGTTTGCTGTCTGTGCTGCGTTGCTCAGGCTTGAAACTGGCTTGTGTTGCTGGACGAGAAGGTTTAAGTTTACACATAACATTGCATCAGCTACTGATATAACTTTTGCTTTAGGCTGTTGGAGATTATGCGATAGGTAACATTTGCACTTGCCTATTGCATAATGTGAAAACACAAGCTAAGCGTTTGGTGCAACATTAACACTAATATATTGTGGTGAGCCTGAGCCCTGCATGGAGACCAGCTCGTTTGCATTCTCCTGTGACACTCTCAGTACCTAGCACTGTAAATTTGAATATTGCCGTTAAATAGAGCTTGTGCTGTTGTCAGGTAAAAGTCTGCTTCTTCACTTGTTTGTGTGTAGGTGTCATATGACACGGTGGCATTGTGTTTGTGAGCCTGTCCATTTCCTATTTTGTCAGCAGGAAATGGATGGGTTTAGTTAACTTACCGCTGGTTTCCTCCAACTATAAATGCAAAATTCTTTGCCCTTATTTAACCATGAACCATTTATTTGGTTCACTAAATTCTTTCTAGTCACAATAACCACCACCAAAACATGCTAGCAGAAATTCTAGCAAAACATAGGGGCTGAGGCAGATTGCCAGTGCAAAGTGACTTTATTAGGGGCATTCTGATATTCACTGTCGAAGCAGACAGAGGTCAACACACAGGCAGGCAGGAAAAGATGCAGAACCGTACTTAGAAACAGCAAAGAGAGTAGCAGGGGTCAAAATCAGAAAGAAAAAAAACACAATAAACAGGCATCAAAATGAGATGCCGAACACAGAAGGGGCACAGAAGAAGAAAGGGGCAGAAATAGCAGTCTTGGAATAATTGGAATAACTGATATTGGGTAATTAAATATGCATTTAAGTAATTACATTTAAATAGTACAGAAAAATAAAAAGTAGTAACTCTTGACTCCTAAAAGTTAAGAATGTATTTCAAAAGAACCGCAAAGCAAGACAAACGTGTCAGTTTGACCCAAACACCTAAGCTGTGAAACATATTTGACCAATTTTCAGTATCCTAAAGCTACACAAAATGAGCTGGTGGTGTAAGCTCTTGCAACAGTCTCTGAGGTGAAGCTGCATCCATGTAATGGAAATGTCAAGGGTATCATGAAGAGAAGATAACATAACATACTGGGGTTCGTAGCTCTTTAAAATCGGACAGCTTTAAATAAACTTGCAACACATGCTATATATTTATATATATATTGGCTCTGTAGAATCTGGCCTGTTTGTAGTCTGTTAATGCTCCTTTGCATTTGCTGTACTGGAAAATGCAGTACCACAAAACACGTAACAGCCTTAACACCAACTAAATAATGACATGCATACTTGTTTTGAATGGCACTTTTAGTCTAGCAAAGAATGTTGGTGAATATGCAAATGAAACAAAGAGCCTCATTAGATCTGCTCCCTGGTAGAGAGTGAAATGGACAACAATGACCAGAAGAAGAAGAAGGGTGGCAATGCACCAGTTTAGCAACATGTAGGCTTCCAGCCCACGGAGAACCACTGCATGTTAACAGTGTTCCTTGCCAACTATGCAGAATAGATTTATCATTATAAATTATTAAGTGATATTAGAAGCTTGCCTAGTTGCCAGTTGTATGGTAACTATTTTACATTGAGTAAATTGAGTGGATCTGTGGATCATCATCTGTGGATGATAATCGTTTGTCTAAATCTACATTTTCACCCAAGTTTATTCCAAGCATGTTTATGTGGTACCATTTCTGGGTATTCTGGCTATTTTCAGTAAGTCAGGTCAATAAGAGTCGACTCCCTCGGCTCCCAAATGGCTCTTCATTAGCCAAAATGTTAGCCATGTAAACAGTATTATCTATTATGCTAGCTTTAAAGGTAGAAAAAATGTCCAAAAAAAGCTGAAACACAAGCAAGGAACACCTGAAAAAAAAAAGAGTCCAGCCTAGAAACCTAGTTTACCTGGCAAACAACTTGACGTATCACTACTGGCCACGTAAAAGAAATGATGCTCAATGTCTGTCAAAAGGCAGCTACAATTTAGGATCTAAAATTGGCTGAAATCACTAAGAAGCTTCAGTATTAGCACATCAATCATTCTAAAATATCAATAATTTGTGCAAAAAGAAAATAAACACACATTCAGAAGTGGAATGGAAACTTTCAAAGGTACTTAGATAGTTGGAAAATCAAGCTAGCGCTAGTCAGTCAGTCAAACAGTTACGGTGAAACTTCTCTCTGTTAAAACACAACATTTAAAACCAGACAAAATGACTTCCAGATGAATAAGAGTTCTTCCATCTTGGTTCTTTGCTTGGAAAGGTTTACAGTTTGTCTTTCTGAGAGAGCAGGGCTGTGACCGCCCATTTGTCTGACCCACCGATCCCTGGCTCAGATTGTTAATTGCTGAAAGCACAGAGCCCATTAACCAAATCCTGCGTTGTTTTCCTGATGAGTTAGAGGCATGCCTACCTAGCCTTCACATGCATGAGACGTACAGTAAACGGGTCACGATTACAGACATCAGTTTTATCATCCTGTGATTTCATTCTTTATTGATTCTCTCAAGCACCAGAGCTTCTCTTTGAAGCTCCCCTTTGAAGACAGAGAGGAAAGTATTCACAACGCGGTCTCCACCCATTGTTCTGCTTTCCTCCTGCTATTAAGACGAATTCCACCTTTAGTTGTATTATGAAGCTGATCAGCCAATTAAGGACAATGCACGCATCAAATGTCATCAGAATATTGCTTGATATATACTAAATGTGGTTGCCTTGAAGAATACTTGCATATTTTGTTTATTGATAAAACAAGGCCCGCTCTCTGTGCGGGTCTTTTCAGCAAGAAAAATAAAAGAGGCTATAACTCAAGTTAGGTTTAAAACAGCAATGGGACATCAACACCCAACATTCAGGACTGTAGTGGAGAGTAAACTCACTGAAATGCTGTTTATCTCATGTACACTGAAGTAGACATATCTGGTATTCAATGATGATGACTGCAGATTCCATTCTGTTATACCGTATGTATCTCCAGACATCCCTGTTCCATTAATACAATGTAAAAAGAGCCAAAGGGACCAATGGCATATCACTTACAACTCTATAAGCACTTATAGGCCATATATTATAGACCATATATTATAGAAACCGCAGTCTCAGTTCAATAATTGAGATAATAATAAGCTAATTATATACAAAACCATCATTCATTCTATAGAGGGGTGTCAGTCTCAAACCCTAACAGTAAATTTTACACTAGTAGAAACAACACTGACTTTTTTTTTTTTATTGTTGTTTAGAGATCTTTTCAATTTCTTTTAATGTGAAGAAGACATTTTCATGTCACTATGGAAACACGGGGAGAGCCTTATTTTAGCCACACCCCTGCACTGTAGAGCAGGAAGACACATGGTGAGACTGTTTAGGTAAATGTCCAAATGTCTGAGCAGCCCAGATCATTAACATTAATCTCTGCTGACTATATGTGTGTTTAACTCACATTATGTGTGTTTAGCTGTGTTTGCTAGTCAAGTACTGGTCAGTGCTTTTCATTTCTGCCCAAAATTAGCCAAGAGGATCATGTACCAAAACAATCGTGTTTCGGCTGTTACCATTTTGGTAGTGCCAAAATTAAATGTTTAATTATTTAATTTAATAAAATGAACAATCAAAGCAAAAGAATTTTAAAGTCCAAGTGCAAATCTGAAATGTGTTTTAAGCTCTGACTTCAAACCTTATGAAGGCTTCTTCCAAAAAGCGTCCAGCACTTCCTGGGGTGAAACTGTCCAGTCTTCATGATAATTTATGGCAATTTGTGGTTGGAACTAAGCTCTGCAGCAAGGTAACTCTCCAGGACCAGAGGTTGAGACCACTGCTGTAGTCCATAAACTAGTTGTACTATTTCACTGATTTGTACTGATCAACAGCAATTGGTCACCAGATGAACGATTGAATCTTCTTCAAAAGAGCGTCCAGCTCTACCTGGGGTGAAAATGACCAGCCTTTATGCTAACTGCTGCTTGCTGATATAAACATTTATGAATATTTTAATATGTTATGTCACTAGAAGGTTATTTCTCTTTGCGCCGCCTCCAGAATTAATAAAGGTCATGCAATTTGTAACTAAATCAAAACTGAATAAAAATGTGGAATAATTTGATTTCAGCAGAACAGAAACACACACACACACACACACACACACACACACACACACACACACACACACACACACACACACACACACACAATCTAAGCCACTTATCCTTCTGAGTTGTGGGGTGTTCTGGAGTCTTTCCCATTGGTCATTGGGCAGAAGTCAGGAAACACCCTGGACAGGCCACCAGTCCATCACATGCGACACTTTCTCCCAATTTCTAAAATGAATCAGACAATGTACAACCCTATCCATGACTCACAATCTAAGCTACCAGCTTCAGTGGAGGGCAATCAAATGTCCACTCCAGATTCCCCCCATTCAGACACACCACTAAACTCGGCCTATGACTAGAAACCATAGGTTTAATGGAATGCTACACAACAGCAACTTTGGCTATTTAACCTTAGAATAGAATTTAATAAAATGACATCATGACTTGGTATCATTTAAAAATAAAACCTTTGTTTTACAGATTAATATACGCAATGCAGCAAAACTGCAATGTAGCTCACATGAAATAAAAACAATACACTGATTAAAGAGAGGAAAATATATCGCTGCTGTTGGAAGACAACCTCATATTTACATTTTGTTTACAGTTTTTCAGTTTTTCACTTAATTTAAAAGAACCTGTTGCTCTTTACATTGTATATAAATTTCATGATGAATGGACCAAAAGAAACAGCCCAAAACTATGTGAAAAAAATCTCTGGTTCCACTAACATTAAAAGTAAAAGATGTTTTTTTCTTCTCCTGTAAAGTTATCATTTTGGAGATAGGAGGTTTTCTTCCAACAACAGCGAAGTGCTTGTTTTATGTATGCAGTCATTTGCAGTCATGCAGTTCGGCGCCCACTGAAGTTTAGCTTTTTCCACCTCGTTTTTTACCACTACATTCCTGCTATGACTTCCAGAAATCTTCCACGTTAATATCACTATGGATTCATGAATGATTGTGTTTGTCATAGTTGACCATAGTTTTTAAAGCGGGAAATACAAAATGTAACCAATGTTAATGTTTCAATGCACCTTCACTTGCACTATTCATCATCCATAGGTGCCCATTTTCAGTCTGTGGGTAAACCTTCTTATAGATTTGTGTACAGTTGTATAAAAACATTAAATACAATGTTGACTCAGTGTTAGCATATGGCCGTCCTGTTTGATTAGCTGAAAATACTGTAATAAAAACACTGCAGCCTTCTATTCAATGTGCCTTTTGAAGTGAAGCCTCTTATGCAAACACAGAGGTCAAACACTTCAGATTTACAACGGTTTGAGTCACATGAAAGGCCCGAGTGATATGCATAAGCCTGAAATCAAAAAGCTTGCCATGTCCCTGGGCTTCAGACCTATGTTTAGAACTAATTTTCTTTTCAATATATTGACATAAACCGGGTGCTCCTGGAAAAAGCCCACTGTGAATCAGTTATTTGATTTGCAATGTGAGATGCTGAGCTGAGATGTTTAATTGAACAGATTAAAATAATTTTTCAACACCGCTGTATCTGGAAATAGAAAATGCATTTTCAGAGTCATTGTGAATTTTGGCTCTGTACAGGTGCAAAAAAAAAACCAAAACCCCCCCATAAATCCAGAGGCAGGTTGTATCCTTGGGTTATATTATGTTGGCACAGCCACTATCTGATGCAACAGCATTCTGTGTTTATTCCAAATATCCCAAGGGAATGGTATTGCTGTGCTCTCCTGTAGCCTGGTTTGCCCTCAGAAAACAACAAACAAGCGCTGAGTAATTCATCCCAAATTAACGAGAGGCGAGTGAGTGACCCATCATTGTACCGAAAACGTCAACAAAGGATATTTTTCCTAACCAGTCGTGTCTACTGGATGTATACTGGATGGAACAACAAGAGTTCACACCATGCAGAGACGCCTGGAGGGATTTTGAACCCCCTGAAAATTTCATGTGTTGGCCACTTTGCGTAACCTCGTTTGCCACAGCACAACCTGTCACAACATTAAAATATGCCAGAATTTTCAATTTCATTTTAATTCTAACTCTTACTGGGCATGCAGCAACCTGTGGATATGGATATAAGGCTCTGTTCACACTGCAGGTAAAATGGCCCAAATCCGATCTTTTTGTGTTATGTATGTGTCAGTCTGAACGGCAAAACACACACTGAATCTGACATTTTCAATTCAGATTTGAGATGCTTTCAAATGTTGTGCTGAAATCCAATACATATCTGATATGCCGAAGTGTGACTCGGTCTGAACAGCCAGAACAGAATGAACTTTTACAACAATCCAACTCAACATCCAGACTCAACAAAATCTGTGTTTGAAGAGATTTCAAAAGAAATGGCCGAACGAGGCCGTAGGTTAAAAGTTTGAAAGCAAACTTTAAAGAATCCGAGGACAAGAACCAAAGAAATGACCATGCCGTTTTTACAGTGAGCTCCAACACATTCTGGATGATGAGCCCAGCTATCAGTCAGTGAAACTTCATGATGGCTTCTGTGATGCTGGCGAAGATGAAATTGAATACAAATGCCAACGCCGGGAGCCAGCGTTGGCATTCGTTGGCAGCCATGATTGTTTACATCTGGATGAGCAATTTTTGACCTCTATAGGACAGATACTAAATTTAGTCCACTAAAATCTCCACACACATACTTGTTTATCCAGCTACAGTTTATGAAATCCAGTCTTGGAGCCATTCTCTACTTCAGCTTTGCTTCCAAGTTAAACTTTTATATTTGAGATGACATGACATCTTAACACAAAAACAGAGGCTGGATCTCAAACTCGAAACTCTGCTTTTTGCATTTATTTTAAGCACCCTGTTACAAAAATATACCTAAATAAGAGTCAGAAAATCTTAATTTGCAAAACCATCTTCCTGTTTTCTGGCCAGTGCTGCACCTGTTTATTAATGGATATATTTGGATCAATTGAGAATCAGAGCAAGTACATTTTCCATTTGCCTCAATTAGGTAACCATTAGTGCATAAGATTTCCATGAAATGCACTTCTTTCTGTAGTCCAGTGGTCACCAAGCCTGGTCCTGGAGATCTACCATCCTGCAGTTTAGTTTCAACCTGTATCTAGTAAGCTGCCCTGACCCTTACCTAACTATTCTGATCCAACCAATCTGGGGCTTGGAAAGAGGTTGAGAAGGTGTGGCAATCTGTGGTTGGAGTTAGGCTCTACAGCAAGGTAACTCTCTAGGACCAGGGTTGGAGGCCACTACTGTAGTCCATAATGCAGTTATACTATTGCACTGATTTGTACTGAGCAGCAATTTGTCACCAGATGAATGATTGAATCATCTGATCATTTGTTTGTTTCTCAAAGACCCCATTTATGTCCTTACAACGATACTGAACTATACTGAAAAAATTGTACGTTTTTAGTAGGACATGGGTTTTTTGTTCGTTTTATTGCATTTGTTTCCATTTGACAATTGCAGTTACTACAGCATAAGTTTCCTCCATCAATGGCTCCATTATATCTTTATAAGCTTTACCTCTAAACTGGGATACATAGTAGCCTACCATGTTTGCCATTTTGGCTGTTCTTCTTTCATTGTTTTTTCCTGCCATTTTTGAAAGCCTGATATGTATTTTTAGTGGCATCTTGATTTTAAATTAAAAAAGCAAATCTTGATGTTCTTAGAGACTCACCAGGAAGAACCACTGGAAGGTGACCAAATGCAAGATGAATAGGTTGTTCGCAAATGTCACTGTGTTGCTATGGCGTGAACTGCAGATGTAGCTACGGATGTTTTTTCTACTCAGGAATAACTGTCACAAGTGCTCAAAATCCCAAAATCCCAGTGGTTTATATTGTTTACAGTTGCTCAAATCAATCTAACAGAGAACCAATGGAGAGCTTTTTTCGACTACCAAACGTCATCATTCATGAGGTGGACAAATGAAAGAAATCAACCAAAAAACACTGGCAAAAATGGCTTTGTCTGTAGTTGGGAAGAACTGAGTATTGTACATTGCGCAGTTCATCTGTGGGTGTGCACTGTTGATAGTTTTCAAACAATAACTACAAGCAACACCACTAACACTTAAATCAGGGTTAACAGTTACCCAAAAGACAGTGTAATGTATGCCATGCCAGCTTCTTGTTCAGATTTCCCCATTCCACCTTAAATGGTGCTTCAGGTACAGTCTGGTATCAGGTGTTATAATAATAACAACTGCACCATTTAAGGTGGAATGGGAAATTAGGACAGGAAGCCAACTTGAGCCTCATAACGTTGTTTTCCTCCATACTTTTGTACGCTTTCATTTGTTTTCTAGAGTAGAAGGCTGTCTGGAGGATGAGGTAGCTGCTTATATCTGCTGCCTCTTAATTCAGTTGAAAAATCGCTCCTTTTCATAACAGCGATCATGTCCAACATATGCCGTGATTTTCTGTTTATGCCTTTCTCCTGCAATACCATCTAAACTAGCACAGCACGAGCTCGCTTCCATCTCATCCATTCTGCTTTATACCTCCTGTGCTCCATCTGGGTTTTGTGCGTGGAATCATGTGACTGCAAACAACCCTGTCACAAAGTCTAAAACTAGACCCTAATTAACATTTAGTAAATGAAATGCTTCAATTAGGAATATTTCAGTAAGCCAAAAAAACACTGTGCAAACTTTGCTTCCAACTACAGTTGCAAAAGAAGTTTCCCAGCTTTTCTTCAGGTGCCTTTCATGCTGTCAAAAGCTGGCTTTAATAGCTGTATGATTGCGGCCGAATCTGCAGATAAACGCAAGCTCTGGCAGTTTTGGGTTACTTTTTTGTAGCCTCATCAGCTTAACTCACGCCTCAGACTTCATTCCTCTGCCATCTCCTCGGACTAGAATAGGTCAAATAGGGTTTTTTTGAAGTGTTAGTCGGGCTGTCATCCGTTACTGTCAAGGCGGCTGTCACACTTGAGTAAACTGCCTAAAAGGCATATAACACTCAGAGTGGCCTCTGGGCTCCTCCAGGTACGGTCACCAAGCTCCCCTGTCTCCGTCAGAGCTTGATTACTGTGGGCGAACTCAATGGGAAGTCAATGATCACTCCATACTGCAGGGATCCAATTCAATCAAAGACTTGGTCCACATTACCCCAATGCTATCAAGCAAAAAATCCTTGGCAGAACGTGCACTATTTCATCAGCTATGACACAATTCAGCTTTTATGTGTATCGGTAGACCAGGGTATGGAGGACAAATTTGATGAAGAATGAAGTAGAAAGGTTTTTCAAGCTTTAAATGGCCACAGTGATTGTCCTGTAAGCCCTCAAGGACATTTGCAAAGCTCTTCTTTAAGAGAGTGAACCAGAGATGGGACAATAACAAGGACATCAGAAGCCACTAAACATGTTATAAGTCATTATCATATACACTGCTAAACAAATTCACAAGCGATGTACTGCATGTTAGTAGATTTCCTGGCATCAACACAATTCCCTTGATTCCATTGTTATGATTATGTGTTATCATAGGGCCCTCTGGGCACAATAACCACGTCCATGTCATGCAACCCAAAGCACTACTTCAGTTCTTGCAAGTGGCTCGTTGCCCATCTATGTCATAATGTTCATTTATTAGTGGAAAACAGGGGGGAAAATTTCATTACATACATAAAAACAGCAGCTGGTTGGTTTTCAAAGGTGGCCTCTGTTATTGATCGAGGTAATGGTTTGGACGGGGTGCATGCAAACTTCCCCTGTCAATCCGGGTCTCCGTGACTAGGCCCAGAGCAGCAGAGCATAAATGCGTTTTTAGGCTGCATTGAACTCTCTCACGGTTCACACGAGCCGCGTGCTGCTATTTTCCTCAGTTGACTGAGCGAGTCGTATCGACAGGCCAGTCCATGCATAGCAGCCGTAATGAGCACCTCCGAAACAATGGGAATTAATTCCAGAGTCCAGACAGAAAAAATCAGCTCCTTATCAACGCCCTGTACAAAAAAGCCACAAAAGGAATACGGGAGGCAAATTCACAACAGATGCCACTCAGGCAATAGAGATATTTACAGCTGCGTCAGTGCTCTGTGAATGGAAGTACTTTCTGGAAGGGAACAGTGGTGGCCAGCAGCTCGTAAATCTGGAAATTGGCCACCGGAAGAGTGAAAGGATGAAGTATTCCATTCAGAATAGTGCTCCTGCTTAAGAGTGAAGTGTTAGAGTGATGGTGCTGCTGAATCAGTATCTATTCAGTGACCCACTGGCCTCTTTATCCACCATGATGCTTTGAGTGGCTTATGGACAGAACCTCCTGAAAAGTGCAAATAGACTATATTTATCTTCGCTGTCAAAACAAAACTCCATCCGTTCAACTCGAATCCCCATTATGGGCATTTTTCATGTTTTTACATAATGTGAAAACAGCAGTTGCCCTTTCTAATGCGTTTAAATGTCATGACAAATGGACCAAATAGGTAGAAAACTACGTAGGATAAATCATTTTTACATGAACTTACTTTGAAAGTTAAGACTCCTCCTATAAAGTTACTTATTTTGGAGATACAGGATTTTGCTCTGACAGCAGTGATATGCTAAACATAAATGTTAATAACATCCTAATATGATAGCTTAAATAAATATTTAAATAATCTTAATTAATGTGATTTATTGAGACACTTGAATGCTTGTGTGCCAGCTGAAATCTGAACCTGTGTGAGAGAAAGGCCTCAGTCAGGGGATTCTTTTTATAGCCTATATGAATCCTTTATTGTAATAAAGTAATTTCATTTAAAAACCAATGTGTTCCCACAGTTAGAAACAGGCATAAAACTATGGAGCAGTATAATTACACAGCAATATTTAATGCAGAGCTCTATTAACTTGTTTAAGTGTTTGCTATTTTTTGGTATGTTGGTGCCAAGCTAGCAGGGTTAGCTCAGCATTATGTTGGATTCTGATGTGAATTCTAGTTTAAATACATATTTTAAGCCTGTAATAGTCCAGCTGCGTATCTTTCACTTTGTACGCCTCAGTTTTTAAGTAACTTCTTTTAAGGCTTGAACCCAAAGTACTTTATTGTTGCAGTGTTAGCAGGTTAGCGTTCTGCTCACTGCTCAGGCCACTCTAGTGAGTGCAGAGTATATGCAGTTACAAAGAATATAATATATGAACAAATTAAAGAGCGTCTGTTAACAGCAGCCTATGAAGTTTAACTGGCAATTCTTAGTTTAGGTGGATCTTATGAACACAAGGCTTTTTCAGGCAGTGATAATGAAGCCACATTCTTATGTTCTGTAAAGCACTGCACTATCTTGAGAGATTTATACCTGTTGTGACAAACTGCATGTTGTCCCAGAAATGCCTCAGAAACATTAAATGGGATACAAAACTATAACTTAACAAGAAGACACATGTCTTGATTTAGCTGAAACATTATTGGACAACTGGATTTCCCAACTGGATATTCTGTCCATTATTTCAACATACAATTATCACATGAAAAAAGATGGATACAGAACTACTACTGGTGTTGATAACATTGTAAAACTAAAGTACAAACAACAACAAAACAAAAATCACGTTAGCATTTCAGCTAGTTCTAATTCTGGCCTTCAATTTGCAAGTACATTGTTTAAATTATTGTAATTATATTCTTTTTTTTACATTAAAATTTTTACTTTGCTTTTCTCTTTGCTTTTATTTTTTGCATTTTTCTTCTATTCTTGCCTACCTTTTTCATCTCTTTTTGCTCAATTCTGCATTCTAAAGCACTTTCAGCTGCGTTCTAAATGTAAGAAATATGCCACGTGTCATGTTTATCATAATTATGTAATATGAGGGATACTACACTGTGTAATGTGGGCTGATTATATAAACATGAACTATTCAGGCCACTTTTTCACTGCATTCATAAATCACCCACCATGGAGCAGGTCAATAAACACTGTGCTAAAGGTACGAGTGCAGCTCAGACGCATTTGATATTGACGCAGCTTTTAATGTGGCTCTGTACTCCAACCCATGGAATTTGGCAATGAAACGTTGACCATGACATTAATGTGTAGACTGTCAGCTTTAAATATGCATGTATGCCCATTTTGGGTGAATGCAGTGCCAGTTTACAGCCCTTGTTATGCACAGTCCCACATTTTCGCAGAGCACAAATAAGTGGACAATTTCTTGGCCAGCTGTGTGTTGCTGAATGATTAGTTCAAGCACAAGAGAGCCAAAAAAAGGTCTTGGGATTTTAGAAGTGCCATTTACATCTGGAGCATGAGAGCCACAGAAGCATCATTATGAGTAAAACCGGGCTGATCCGGAAGATTGGTGACCAAAAAATTCTCCATTTTAGTGCAGCTAACTAGCCAGCTAACTCCCATGAACACAGTGACATCAGATAATTACATACTCTTTACAGCAAAGTGCAGCACAACCTGTAGCAACAACATATAGATAATTAGCATGGTCAGTAGCTATGGGGTGATGTGTGCAGCTGCAATTAGCCAAAGAGTTAACATAGCAGTTAGCAAGCTGGCTAAGGAAAGAAGAGATAATAATAGTTCCCCGTCTGACTGTATCATGCAGCCTCTCTTTTGTGTGTTTATTTATAGGACATGAGGGAAAATGTAAAATGGTTTGTGCTTAGATACATTGCAGGGGTTCAGTGCAGCTATACGTAGTGCCACCCCTTCAGAGGTCAACACAGCCAAAACAGTTGCACTAGTTGTTGAAAATGTGAATTCATGTGTCATAGGTCAAAGTTTTGCACACTGAATTTATTCACCCTGAAATCTGTGACATGAAATTATTCATTGCAGCAATTTCCATTCAGATGCAAATGTTAATGCAGCTTAAAGCAGGTTATAATGCAGCTGAAAAATCGGAATAAAATCAATCAGAGATAGAACCAAGAAATAAATGTGCCAAAATGAACTATTCAGTACATCACTAAGAAGTAAGAACTGGTGGATGAAGTACACTAATCATGTATTTGAGTTAAAGAAACACCCAAGGTAAAATATTACTCCAGTAAAAGTAGAAGTTCCTCCCTTTAGACCTCCACTTGAGTAAAAGTACAAAAGTACTTGCCTTCAAATGTACTTAAGTATCGACGGTAAAAGTACTAAAAGATTAATTATGGCTCTGATGTCCTGTTATCATTTTTATAACAAGACTCTCTTCATGAACTAATTTTAGGTGAAAATCCTCCAGCGTCTCTCTTGGTAAACCAGTCTTTTAATAGAAGGTCATTAATTAGTGACGCTGACGTCTATTAAAATGATCATAAGCACAAAACACTGAAGGTAAACAGTTTCCATCAGGGAGAACCGAGTGGCTCTGAAATCACTTTTACAAACAAGTTTCAATTTAAGATTTATTTACAACTTAGTTCCAAGTTTAAGTTTAATAAAAACTGGCTTTAAACTCAGGATCACAAATAAGCTCCTTTACTATATTGATCTGTAGGTCTCTGTTCATAAACATAAACCAGCCCAGAGTAATTTACTATAAAATGAAAGTGTTTGTATAAATTCAGAAAAAAGCCGCGTCAGTCACGACTGCATATGTGGACATATTTCTATATTGTGCTCTATTTACACAAAGTTAGGTTAGTTCATCATTTATGTTGAATAGACTCTCCCAAAATTTTACGCTGCTGTGCTGATGTTGAACCGTGTGCTGCACTGGGTCGGTATGACCAACGACAGATTTCTCAAAATGTAGTGGAGGAAAAAGTCAGAGATTTGACTTTGAAATGTAGTGGAGTGAAAGTAAAAAGTCGCCCAAAATAGAAAAACTTCAGTACAGATACACGAAAAAACTACTTAAGTACAGTAACGAATTACATTTACTTAGTTAGTGTCCACTAGACACTAGTAAGCTTAGCACCAGGAGCTTTTTCAGAACAAAACCCGATATTCCTGAACGGCCAAGTTAGTCACCTGAGCTAAATTCCACTGAGCATTCACTTCACTAACAGAAGACAAGACTAAATCTCCAGAAATATACAGAGACTGATAATGGGTCTAGAATGGACTTGTGACCAAGTAGTAGACGACTTTAAAACAACAACATATTCATTTTTCCAATTACTTATAGTTGTAATTACTTATACTTCGAGTTCTCGAACATTTGCATCCATTGAACAAAAGCAGCGACAACGACATATAATGTTAAATATGCTTGAATCAAAGCTGGCATTGAAATCCAAATCCAATATGCTGTAGCATATGGTCAGGATGACAAAAACAAGTGTAGACTGTCCTTTTCCCACTGTGTGTATTCTGTCATAACTTAGTAATTAGATAAAGTGAAATTACTTGAAAAGCAAATGTACTTTTACTCAAATGTCAAAAACATGTTTGGTATTTCTTCTGTTTAAAGCTCATCTCTCTTTCATTTTTCTCCCCAATTTAATCTTGTCTGGTTCCTCCCACAAGCTAGGTGTCCTCATCACACGATGCTGCTGAGCTGGGAGGTTGAAAGCCAGCGCAAGCTTTCTCTTGTTGTGTGAAGCTCCACCACATCTTTTCAAACTGCCGCTAATGCAATGTCTCTGAATATCAACACGCTTGGAGACGAACACTAACTGATTTTAATTGATGCCAGCTTCACTTAGCATCGCACTGAGGGCTGCAGTGGTCATCCTGCCTCCCCAAAGAGAGAGAGGAGATAATTATGCGGTGACACTTTATTTCGAGTGGTCTTCTTAAATAAAACAAATACTCAACATTATGACTCTCAGTAACGTCAAAAACATATGAGGGTTAAAATAAGGTTTTGGGTTGAGATTAAGGTTAGCATTAGGTTTTGGGTTGAGATTAAGGTTAGGATTAAGTTTTGGGTTGAGGTTAAGGTTAGGATTACGGCCAGGATTAGGATTAGGATTAGGTTTTGGGTTGAGGTTAAGGTTAGGATTAGGTCCAAGATTAGTGTTAAGGTTTTGCATAATGGAAGTAACATATTAACTATACACCTACATAATGTAAGTAACGTATCAAGAGAACATCTACAAGATATTTGCTTCAATGTAATCAGATGCTTCACTACTGCTACTTAACTGATATGTTGTTAATGTGTCACTGATAATCTGTTAAGAGTTTATTAATCATTCACAGCCAAGGACGGCTGAGGCATCATCAGGAATGTTGAATATCCTAAAGATAGGGCCAATGCATGTACAGTTGTGCCTCTCAAGATCTCATGTTAAGTATTTTTGTCCACGTTTACAGAAAAAGGTGTGTGACACAGTGTGAGAAACATAGGTTTTAAGATTATTTAACAACTCAACACAGTTTGAGCGTGCAATTAAGATGTAAGATCAAGTGACCCATATTAGTCCCACAACAGGGAAATTTTCACCTCCGCATTTAACACATCCATGCAGTGAAACACCACATACACACTAGTGAACACATACACTAGGGGGCAGTGAGCACACTTGCCTGAAGTGGTGAGCAGCCCTATCCGCCGTGCCTGGGGAACAGTTGGGGGTTAGGCGCCTTGCTCAAGGGCACCTCAGTCATGTACTCTTGGCTCAGGAGATCGAACCAATTTTTGTTGAACCAATGGTCACAAGGCTGGTTCCCTAACCTCCAGCCCACAACTACCCCGATTTGCATAATTCTATTTGGTAGGGTATACTAGGTATCAATGTTAGCTTCAGAATTGCAGTTTAAAATTTAATAAGCAAATCGTACACCAATCACTGTGTTGCGTTTATCTAAGCTATTGCTTCAAGTACATAGATTGGTAGCAGTTTACAGCTTAAATTGCAGAAATGTATATTCTCGGGCCTACAAATCTACAGAAGTAACCAATTTGGAGGAAGTGTTAGCACAAGAATACAATTAACATTTCCAGTTCTATTCAGTGTGCTAGTGTGCTGTATTTTGGTTGGTGATTTCGAAGGATCTTCACCAGAGACTTCATCAACACAAATTGAGCACATTATCCAAAAAGGGCTGGTGTGGCTGCAGGTTTACACTGGAACCAAGCAGGAATGACACATCCATTAATCAATTATTTGAAGGCTGAAACCAACTGATTGAACAAGTGGAATCAGATGTGCATCTGCTTGATTGGAATGAAAAGCCCACCGCCACACCGGCACCAGTGGATAAGATCGGTGACCCCTGGTCTACGCTAACAAATGACATGCCAGATTTTAGTGCCCAGGCTTTAGTGAGCTCCAACCAGGCAAACCACTGCTGGATTCCCATTTGGCCTCATAAGTGAAAGGGAATCAGTGTTACAACCCAGTCTCTTGGTTTAACTGTGACCAGAAATAGGTGGTGGTCTTTGATTCAAATGAATTTCATCTAAAGGGTATGAAAAGAGGGTGATTTATGCAAAGGTTCATTAGTTTAAGTAGGGGCACAGGCGGCTTTGGGAATTGGGAGTGAACCTTTAGCTCTCAGGTCATCAGAACAGAGTCACTTCCTCTTCCTTTCTCCTCAGTGTGAAATAATGCTGCATAATCAGTCCACTGAGACTCCCTGTGAAAGTTAGAGGTGAGCGACTGCTTCTGTGCGCTCAGTACATGGAGAGATAAGATATTCCTAGTGTGTAAAAACTGCTCTCCCAAAGTTCAATCATATCATAATTAAACTGTCAATTAAGCTTCTACAAGTGACAGTGTAAAAAAAAAATACAATAGTTTTGATGAAATGATTTGTGGAAGAAAAAGAAACATCATACCACCGTGCATTTCCAAGCCATTTCACTGGTTATAATAATAATAATAATAATAATAATAATAATATATAGTATATAACATATAATATAGCAAATAATAGTATAATAATGTATAGTAAAATAGACTGTGTTGAATTGAAACTATGTGGCATGATGACTTGAAGCTTCCTGTTTTTCAATTCAGTTCAATTCAGCTTTATTAGCATGACTGCGAAGACATCAGAATAGTGGCAATGAAATGAAATGTGGGGCAGTCATGGGCTGGAGGTTAGGTTCTGTGACCATAAGGTCGCCGGTTCGATCCCCAGAGCTGACAGTACATGAGTGAGGTATCCTTGAGCAAGACACCTAATCCTCCAACTGCTTCCCAGGTGCTGCGGATAGGGCTGTCCACCGCTCTGGGCAAGTGTGCTCACTGCCCCATAGTGTGTGTGTATGTGTGTGTGTGTGTGTGTGTGTGTGTGTGTGTGTGTGTGTTCACTAGTGTGTATGTGGTGTTTCACTTCACGGATGGTTTAAATGCGGAGGTGAATTTATTTACCCATTGTGGGACTAATAAGGGTCAATCTAACCTTAAGAATAATAACGAAAACAAAATGAGACAGAAAACACATAATAAAAGCATATTCATTATTAAAATTACAGTGTTATAATATTATTATCATTGTAATTATAATTACACTAATTAGTATCATAAACATATCACATATTTTAATGTATGACAAAGTTTGTGTACTGTTGGGGTTAGGTAGCGTGGGGGTATGGAGGGTGGGGGTCAGTAGGGTAGGCGTATGGGGGGGTATGTTACCCACCGTCAGGTGGTAACGTGTTATCTGTTTAGCAGCAAGGGGGTCTGAGTGCCCCTCTCCAAAAAGGATTAGTCATTTTTCTAGTTGTGAACATTTTTAAAATTTGGGATTAAATTTAAAAACTTGTTTGTGTAAATTTATGGTCTTGGTCTGAAATTTTCACAGTGAAGAAGAAAAGTGCATCTCTGTCATACAGTGACCACATAGCCTCGCCTCTCTGGGCAGCCAGGACTTTTATACCTGCCCTCTTCTGGGGCTAGGCATTGGTTACTGAGTCTGTACTTGGTCAGGAACAATAAAAGGTGACTGAAATTTAAAATATGTTCGGTGAAACTGAACACATGTCTGTAAGACACCATAACACATTATAATGCATTCATAAGGTATAACACATGTGGCGATAAAGATTTATAATTATACATTACTCTTTATGTATTTGGACCCTCACAGCCAGCCAGTTTCTCTGCCCAAGCTGTCAGATTCCTCAACTCCCATGGACTGAACTGCTGTATACCCACATACACATGGACACATACCCACATATACACTCCAACAATCTTGCAATTCCAGACTATGTCTGAGATACTGTGATTAAATATAATTATTGCATTTCACACTGAAATACTTTACTTAATATAATTTATACATCTGGCCAACCAAATACTGTATTTCACTGTTCTGGTTGCTACCTCAGTGCTAGGCTTGGTTGTTACCTCAGCTGCTACTTTGCTATGTCATAGTATGTAACATCCTGCTTCACACAGCTCCCCACACTCTCAGTACCTGAAACGCCTGCATTCTGTTTTGTATTTATTGCAAGTCTTTCGTATTTTTTGCACTGTACTTTCTGCACTGTGTGTATTGTTTTGCATGTTGTGTTCCTGTGTTGCACCATCATCCTGGAGGAATGTTGTTTTGTTTCACTGTGTACTTGTATATGGATGAAATGACACTGCTTTAAGAATTGTTAACATATATATACACACACACACACACACACACACACACACACACACACATTTCCTAAGCTGCTTTTCCCTCAGGGTTGTGGGAAGGTGCTGGAGCCTATCCCAGCGGTCATCAGCGGAAGACAGGAAACACCCTGGACAGGTTAACATATACAGTCAGTGCAAAAGAAAGTCCCAGCTCATATAATGCATTATTATGTGCCTTGTCATAAACACACACTAAACTGTGCCATGACTGCTATAAAGTTTTTTTAATGTGGTTGGTGTGGTGTAGTGGGTAACACCTCTGCATTCTATGCTGGAGACCGGGGTTCAATCCTCCACCTGGACAGGCATCCTACACTATACCAATAAGAGTCCTTAGGCAAGACTCCTAACACTACTTTCCAATTGTAAATCGCTCTGGATAAGAGCATCTGCCAAATGTCACAAATTAGCTCACAAATGCATATTCTGGATTACTGTAAGTTAGTTATAATATCATATGTCTATCAATAATAATCTATAGCCATAATGACAAGACTGTAAATATTGTGCTTGAAGTCTTTTCTTCTCTTATAAAGTTATAATTATAATAATATTATATAATTATATATAATACAAATTATATTGTGACAGTATGGTAAGAACCAGTAAAATTGTCTTTCATATCATTTGGTAGTGCGAAATCTAGCATAAATTCAGGTAGTATGAATGTATTGATGCTTCTGTAATGTCCTTCAGAACAGGCCTAGGAAATAACATGTACAATTTCACATTTTAGAAACAGACTTTTTTTTACCCGATTTTCTCCTCAGTCGTCTCCAATTCCACCCGCTAGTTAGGATTCCCCCAATCACATGATGCTACCAATGCTAGGAGGATGAAGGCTAACACAGGCCTCCTCCGAGACCTGTGAAACCAGCCACCACTTCTTTTCAAACTGCAGCTCATGCAACGTCACGGGACAGCTGAACGCTCTCGGAGGAAAGCGCCAACCGCCTGTTTTCATGGGTGAATCTTTATTTTGGGAAAGTATTCCAATTAGTAGGGAAGAAAGATAAATCTGCTTTAAATTTTATTGGTAGTTAGTAACAAGGCCCTAACAAGAAAGTAGAAGCTGCAGGACCCACCAATAAAAAAAAACAGTGGCTTGAAGTTGTCCATGACATTTACTCAAAGTTGCAACTGAGGATGTAATATATTACAAAATACTGGGAGGAATGGGTCCTAAAATGCCCCTTTTAGCGCCACTAGCACAAGCAATTAAGAGGATAGGTAAAAGGTGATGAGTATGCATGTTTGTACTATGTATTACTGTGTAACTCTTAATGTTTTTAAAATGGTCCTGTTAGCAACTGGACACTAGATTACTTCTGACACAGCCTTTGTTCTTTAGTTATGTTTGTTCATGCTTTTATTAATCAGTCAGTCTCTTCTCCTGGACGTCCTACAATGATGAATGCAAAATGAGGGTTTTGGTTCTGTATGTAAATAAATGATTTTATTAGACTGGAAGTTGTCTTAGCCAATGAGAAGTATATGGGTTGGACAAATTTGGTCACATATGATGCATCATTGTTATACAGATGTAACTGAGCTTAGCCTTTAAAACTACAATTATCTTGTAGAAAATGCAATTAGATGCTGGAATGATCACCTTTCTGTTGTTTTGACAAACCTATGAGTACAAAAGACATGATTATAGATGCAATTTATCCAAGAATCTGAGGAGGCCGTAATTTCTGCCTGCCATATCTCCTCTAAAAAGTCAGGAATGGCTCCTTTTTGCCTCTGCATGAAAAGGTTAAATTTGTTCTGCCACTGAAGGGTAAACCCAACAAGCCTGGGCTTTCGCTCACAAGCCCCATTCCTAAGACACCCGTACGTTTTGTGAAGGAGTTTTCAGGTCATAACTCAGGCACCAAAGCCATGCTTATACCTTGTAGCAGCTGTGAGTGAACACTATGACAAGCCAGCAAAACCCCCCACTCAGAAAAGACGGCAAATCTGGGCAGGAGAGATATAGCCCACATTCTGTGTCATCAGCACTCAGTGGTATGTGTCAGCTTTTAGAAACAGGAAAAAAAAAGAAACTCTTAGCAAGCCACAGATGTTGTGCACTGGAGATGTCTGCTCCATAAGTGCATAGTGTCATGTAGTGTTACGGCTATGTCAACAGCAGGACACACATCGATGTTTAAAAAAGCCACTACTGTTAGCTGGAATATTATGCAACAGCGCTGGTGACGGCACCTGAACTGTGAGGAACTAAACAAGAGTCTGGTGTTGTAGGCAGGTCTGCACACAGACATGACTAAGTCCATGAAAAAGTGGCTCTGTATTGTTTGTGATAGTTCTGAGAAGATTTTGGCCCTGAACATGTTTTTGAATCTATTCATGGTGGAGAGAAACATGCAGGGTGTTGTGAGGTCAAAAAGCCCCACAAAAAACTTTTGTTTCTGATTCACCTTTATTTTACCACCAGCAACACTCCACATAAACGCTCAGAAGATGTGCAGGTTCACTGGTGGTTTTGGATAGTTAACAAAATGGCCAGAGTGTTGTAGATGTCATGAGCCCTGGGGCCGGACTCACAGAAACATTAAGAAAAACTTTGTAAGACAAGTTCATAAGAATGGGCCTCATTCACAAACCATTCAACTCACAACCCACTTGCAGTTTTTACAAAAATGATGTCATTCACCCGTATTTTCTTATTCAGGATTTGTTCTTAGGCAAGAACAGAACCTACAGTCACTTAAGAGCAGCAGTTTAAGAACATGTTGTGAATCTGACACAGACTTTTTCACAGGATCTTTCTCAAGAACACATTTAAGCAAAAACTGGATGGAGACTGTTCTTAAATGCAATTTTCAAAAAACTGAAGATGTTCTCAAATATTCTCTTAAGATAATCTTATTTTAAGATTTTTGTAAGAAAGTCTTCACTGTTTTTCTACGAAGTATACATTTTACCATGCACTATAAATGATGCAAGATATATTTTAAATTATTATGTCCGTTATTAGGTTAATTCACTCAAAGAAGCAAAATAGAGGAAAATATCAAACCAAGTGTTTGCTAACTAAAAACGTTAGCAAACAAGAACTAGAAATTATGGTGGAATAAACAGCCAACAGGAAAAAAGAGAGCAAGAGACGAGGACAGGCAGCAGTAGATACACTGATAAAATTAGATGCTCACCTTGTCAACTCTTACTGCCTGAGATGAGCGTGAGGCTGTCGTGAGATTAAGAAAACATTTAAGAACACAATACTTTCAAGAATACCACTTATTCTTAGAATTATTCTTAGGAAAGCAGCTAAGAAAAGAAAAGAAGTTTTTTTTATTTATTTATTTATTTGAAGAATAACAATTTTTCACAACTTTTTTCCTAAGAACAAAGTTTAGAAAAAACATTTAAGAAGATTTTCTTTCTTAAAACACTTTTGTGAATCCAGCCCCTGGTTCCCATCACCCGTTAGTCTGTACGTTTCTCCAGAATTAAACATTTTTTATTAAAACACTCTGGATGACTTCTCTGATTTCTTACATCTCAGTGATTGAATTTTGAATTTAGAACAGTGGAATTCCATTTTAACCATTTGAACATATGGAGCTCATTAACAATATTTATCTACAAACACTGTCAGCTAGATACACTATATGGACAAAAGATTGTGGACACATTACCATTACACCTCTATTAGCTTGTTGTTTTATATATATATATATATATATATATATATATATATATATATATATATATATATATGTGTGTGTGTGTGTGCGCGCGCGTGTGTGTGTGTGTGTGTGTGTGTGTATTATACTAATGGATATACATAATTTCTAATTATTTTGAAACTCTACACATTACTCAGCCTCTTGTGCACCCCCCCAGTGACAAGGCCCCTTGATGACTCCCCCCCCCGCCTTAAGTGCGGCCCTGGCCCACTAATGTCAGAGGTGGGCTTATTGTGTATGTTCTCCATCCAGACGATGTGAGTAAGCGCTATGGCAGTTATAAACGGCACTTCCATTGTACTTCGCTCAAGAGTGCATTGTCAAGGTGCTTGAGAGCCATTTCTCCCTGAAATGACAGCACCTCTAGGCTTCTGTCTCTGAAAGTACTGTATATGATTTGTCTGGCATCCAAGGACAGGCCGGGGGAGAAAAAAAAGACAGGATTCAAAAGAGGTTGAAATGGAGTGTTGGCAAAAATAGCATGTAGCCCACCTCTTGCATCTCCTTCAACGAAAACAGCATTTTTTGTGTCTGCTGCAAACCAAACATAGCTTAATGATAACAATTATAAGAATTGTTATCAGCAGTACTTTCTTATTTTCAAAGGACTACAGTGTGCCAAAGAAGGCTACTTTCAGCCTCTTTATCTACAGGTAGTCTTTAATGCTGTCTGAAATACATGCATTAAATTGATTTAAAAGACTGGATGAGAAGCAGAAATGGGAATGAGCCGCTGCTTTGTGCTGAAACCGATAAAGGATGCTGCTGCAGTCTTCTGTTCTTCTCACTCATAGGATTTCAAAAGTAAAATGAGAGCACCAGCCACAGGCCCACAAAACCCAAAGCTGGAGCATTTCCATTCAACGTTCAGTCGAGGACAGTGATAGAAATAAAACCCTCCTTTGATTGTTCAGCGTATATACTGACAAAACTTTCAAATTAGGGAACTTTCTCTTTTGCACTTCCATTCGTCGTGTATTTGTTTACTCCCCTCAGCCAGAATATTGGAGGGAATGTGAAAACACTGGCATGGAGATATCTGTTTGTTTTTGTCCAATGGCAAATCGCAAACCTCATCATCAAGCCTTTATTATATGCGGCAAACCATCATCATATCTTGGCACCTTCAGCCTGCTTAGATCATATTTATTGCCATTTCCAGCTGAACAGCCAGCAAATATGTTAAATCTGCAAATAGAGAATTGATTCAAAGCAAATATTTGCTCTGCAAGTAGCCGTAAAAGTAACCTAAGCATTTTGTAGGTGAGGACAGACTGTGCTCAATATAAACGGCCAGGCTCGAGGCCTTATTATTAATCACCGCTTTGGTTTTGGTTATGTGCAGAAAGGTGAAGGTGCCATCACACTGTCGCCCTGCTGTCAGGGCGTTGTGGTCATGCACCTCCCCATGGTGACCTGTAGGGGGCTCCAAGCTTAACAAATGATGCCAACGAATTGGGACGCCAATATGTTGGCAAACAAAACACCCTGCGGCCAGTGCTCCTGAGTAAAGGACTGACATCTTTTCTCTAGTGGGTTTGTACTGGTTTATATATATATATACACATATGGACCACTCTACTGAAGTAGTTCAAGCTCCTGTCCCACAGAAAAAATATTTAAAAAAACAACATGAAAAACAATTCATTCAAAGGCTTTTAAACTCAAGGCATTAATAGAGAAAGTAAAAAAGATAAAGGTATGCAAAATCATAATTCCTAGGGTACTTTCTGTTGGGCGGTGTCTGTCCCAAACCTTAACCCCTACATTTGCACTTGTGAAAATCATATTTATGTTTTTTTTTTTTTCATTTTTTGAAAATGCTGTCGCAGGTTTTCAGGATGTTTTCAGCTGTTCAAAGCTGTCTTTGCTACTCATGCACTGTCTTGCATTTTTGACTTCTGCTCAAAATGAGCTAACAGTGTCACAACCGAAACATTCATAAACGTCATTAATGAAACGTCAAGTAAAGTTTTGGTACTTTCTTCAAGTAGTTTTGGAGCTTTCCATCCAACCCAAAATTTGGATGTTAAGCTTTATTTGTTGAGCAGCTGTCTGACCAAACACATACATAGAGACAGATAGAAAGGCTTTGGTCCAACAGCAGTGATACATATGTATAAATTGTATGGACAAAAGTATTGGGACACCTACACATTACACCTACAGGAGCTTTTATGACAGTGTGTGTGTGTGTGTGTGTGTATATGTGTGTATATATATATATATATATATATATATATATATATATATATATATATATATATATATACATACACTGCTCAAAAAAATAAAGGGAACACTTAAACAACACAATATAACTCCAAGTAAATCAAACTTCTGTGAAATCAAACTGTCCACTTAAGAAGCAACACTGATTCCAATCAATTTCACACGCTGTTGTGCAAATGGAACAGACAACAGGTGGAAATCATTGGCGATTAGCAAGACACACTCAATAAAGGAGTGGTTCTGCAGGTGGGGACCACAGACCACTTCTCAGTACCTTTCTGCTTTCTGGCTGATGTTTTGGTCACTTTTGAATGTTGGTAGTGCTTTCACACTCGTGGTAGCATGAGACGGACTCTACAACCCATACAAGTGGCTCAGGTAGTGCAGCTCATCCAGGATGGCACATCAATGTGAGCTGTGGCAAGAAGGTTTGCTGTGTCTGTCAGCGTAGTGTCCAGAGGCTGGAGGCGCTACCAGGAGACAGGCCAGTACACCAGGAGACGTGGAGGAGGCCGTAGGAGGGCAACAACCCAGCAGCAGGACCACTACCTCCATCTTTGTGCAGTAGGAACAGGAGGAGCACTGCCAGAGCCCTGCAAAATGACCTCCAGCAGGCCACAAATGTGCATGTGTCTGCACAAACGGTTAGAAACCGACTCCATGAGGATGGTATGAGGGCCCGACGTCCACAGATGGGGGTTGTGCTCACAGCGCCAACACCGTGCAGGACGCTTGGCATTAGCCAGAGTACACCAGGATTGGCAAATTCGCCACTGGCGCCCTGTGCTCTTCACAGATGAAAGCAGGTTCACACTGAGCACATGTGACAGACGTGACAGAGTCTGGAGACGCCGTGGAGAGCGATCTGCTGCCTGCAACATCCTTCAGCATGACCGGTTTGGCAGTGGGTCAGTAATGGTGTGGGGTGGCATTTCTTTGGAGGGCCGCACAGCCCTCCATGTGCTCACCAGAGGTAGCCTGACTGCCATTAGGTACCGAGATGAGATCCTCAGACCCCTTGTGAGATCATATGCTGGTGCGGTTGGCCCTGGGTTCCTCCTAATGCAGGACAATGCTAGACCTCATGTGGCTGGAGTGTGTCAGCAGTTCCTGCAAGATGAAGGCATTGAAGCTATGGACTGGCTCGCCCGTTCCCCAGACCTGAATCCGATTGAGCACATCTGGGACATCATGTCTCACTCCATCCACCAATGCCACATTGCACCACAGACTGTCCAGGAGTTGACGGATGCTTTAGTCCAGGTTTGGGAGGAGATCCCTCAGGAGACCATCCGCCACCTCATCAGGAGCATGCCCAGGTGTTGTAGGGAGGTCATACAGGCACGTGGAGGCCACACACAATACTGAGCTTCATTTTGACTTGTTTTAAGGACATTACATCAAAGTGGGATCAGCCTGTAGTTTGTTTTTCCACTTTAATTTTGTGTGTGACTCCAAATCCAGGCCTCCATTGGTTAATAAATTTCCATTGATGATTTTTGTGTGATTTTGTTGTCAGCACATTCAACTTTGTACAGAACAAAGTATTCAATGAGAATATTTCATTCAATCAAATCTATGATGTGTTATTTGAGTGTTCCCTTTATTTTTTTGAGCAGTATATATATAAATATATATATATATATATATATATATATATATCTTGTAGAAAGACACACACACATCCAATATATACACCCCCCAGCTGGGTGGTGTTCACAGCTCTGACAGGTCTACATGCCAGCCAGTGTCCACTTGAGAGGTAAAGGAACAGTTTTGCTTGTGTCCAAGTCTTTATATAACCTGCAACCTACATTTCAAAACGAGCCCTTGAATTTAGTGTTTAGCATAATAATACTGACATCGCTAATAGAGTGCACAAAATGGACAGCAAGAAACAAGTGTAGCTAAACTAAAGGGAGGGTAAACAAAAGGCACAATAAAAGGAGAACTAAAACAAAATGAATTTGCATGGAAATTGCATTGCCTTCCAACAACCACACATCTGATTATTTTCATGCATCTTGCTCCTTTCCAAAGCTGGCCAAATCCTTTTTGACAGTTGCCTCTCTCATAAGCGAGTCAGTCCTCTCTCTCGCTGTCTGTCTTCTGCTCCCTGCCTCCTTCAGCATAGTGATGCTGAGAAGTGGCATCTCATCACATGCCCTTGTCTTGACACAAACCCATGTCCCGCTTCTTTAGGGCTCATTGATCCTTCCAGGAAGTCCACCCTACTTTTTCGCTGGGACTCACGTCATTTGCATATGAATGAAAAGGCCTGATATGTGTGAAAGCTCCCATTGATTAGTGCGCACGGAAAGGGGTCGCTGCCCAATATCCCCCATCACACATGGGCTTCCTTCTTTCATTATCGAGTGCGCCGCTTGTGCCAGTTGGAAGTGTCAGATTCTCCCTTCGAGAAGCAAAAATTCACGCTCAGGAGGGCTTCACTCTTTTTTAATGAAATGAGCTTGAACTAATGGCTAAAATAGCACCCGCATAACAATTGAGAGTCCTGGAGAGTCCTGAAATGAACAGCTATCACAAAACACTACATAGTAAATAGAGAAGAATGGCATATTTGTACAAAGTAATAAAGAGCCATGGCATCTTAAGATGAGTAGAATCCACATATAGTGCATAAAATGAATCCATGCACAAGCAAAGTGTTCATTTATTACAGGTCAGTCAGATATATGTTTAGTTTTGATCCACAAAGTTAATTTACATTTAAGAGCAGGATTTTGTTCAAGTAACACATTTTGTAGTAAAATATTCTTCCATGCAGCTAGAGATGTTTTACTGGTGAAGTCGTTTAGAAGGTGGTTCTAGTTCTTTCCATGCCGAGTGAAAACATCTTACACATAGTCAGTATATCAAATATTTCTGATTATTAGATTGTCGCAAAAACATAGCAAGATTCATTTATTTCTCAACATTTTATCTTATGGAAGTTTTTCTACTGGCAAATGATTTCACTTGTTTAAAAATGACTTCTACCTACGGAAAAAGACACTTTCACCAGATAAAATTACTTAAAACAAATAGAAAATGTACAGAAAAATACTTTTAAGTAACAGTAAAGTGATAAAAAACACAAATGACTATTATTGCTGTTGTAGACAAACAGCTGCTCTGTCTTCTCTATTCTCCAGCACACACTGGTTGTATAGTTATTGCATATTGTTCAGAATGATGGCTCTTCAAGGGTTCTTTAGTAAAGAAAACGGTTCTATATAGAACCATGAACGCTCAAAGAACACTATGCATGATTAAATGATACTTGGCATGATAAAAGTGTTCTTCAGATTGACGGAGAAGGTGTTGTTTATGGTTCTATATAGCACCAAAAGGGTTCTACTATTCATACGATATGACCTTTTAACAATAGAAGAACCTGTTTTGGTGCTACATAAAACTCTTTTCAAAAACATGCTATATAGAACCATATAAAACAAGCTTTAAAGTATGAGAGAGTAGAAACAGAAGAACATCCATTTGTCTATTTGCCTCATATTTTGTCTATGAGACAGATTGGTTGTATTTTCATGAGAGCAGGTATTGCACTAAGTGCTATGAAGTACTCTACAACACAATGAGTATGAACATAACTAGGAATATAAGCAGTATTTACAGTCTAAAGTGTGCAGTCAGTGTCATTACAGTAAATTCTTTATTATTATTATGATTTTTTGATATATATGCAGGTACTGTTCTAAAGGCTTTTGCTGATGAAATGTGTAGTTTACGCTACAAGTCAATACAATACAACTCAAATACAGTGTGTGGCTTGAAAAAAAAACACTTCTAAATGGTGTGCAGAGAAATATCAGCATAAACGAAGGAAGTATTCAAACTGTTCAGACCAACCCTGCGTTTAAATCCTTGGCCTTCGCATTGCCTATTTGTAATATGTGTATATTTACTGCTTCTCATTCACAAAGCTATAATAAGCAAGACAGCATATCGCCTACACATAAGCAACCGTCCATCTTTCTCATATCTGCAACAACTGAAATCACTGAAACATTAAATCCATAACCACATTATTTGTGCAGTATAGTATAATCTGTATATTTTCATCAGAATTAGATCTTCATTTTTACACTGCTACGAAGCGAAGCTTCACTTTCGGCAACACGTCCAAGCACACAATATGTATTCCCCTATACTTCAGTAAACAGGAGGCTTTAAAGCACACAGTGCTTCAGGACACAGGCTAATAATAACACAGCAAGGTAGCATTCTGGCGTGCGCAGACGGCACTCGCGCAGAGCTTACCCGCAGCACATTGCTTCCACATAACAGAACACGGGCAACACACATGACAAGATCCACACACTCAGTTTCAACCTACAGCTCTGAAGGCCAGATTCCTCCATTCGCTCTGAAGTGCTGATCTGCGCCTTTAGATATCTGATGCTGTTACGCTTTACGCTCTGTCGAGTCTCATCTGAAATTTGCACATATGTGCTAAAGACATGGCCCAGGCTAGTGCCTAACAAACTCTATCCAATATCCTCCTTAAAGGTCCTTTAAAGGTTAACTATACCGTTTTATAACCTATCCATTTAAGTAGTCCATTAGCAAGGCAACCTCACCGCATTAGCGGCTGACAGCGAGGTGGCCAAGCGATCATTAAAATTCTAATTAATCTGCGCTCTCCCATGGACATTTGTGGACTTTCTTGGTTCAAGAGGGAAATTGCACCCTCGAACTTCCTAAATTGGAGAGAAAATGGTATCGTTCGCTTCTACCAGTCATAACTCAAGTGAGAACAACAAACCTCTTAACAGCACCGATGGAAAAAGTAAAAAGAAAATGCCAAACTTCTGTGAGATCTTTAACTCTAATAATCTTTATCTCTGATCATCTTAATTAAACTCCTTCAGATCCTAGTCTTTTTGAGATAGATGCTATATATTTTCCTAAGGAGTAGGTAACAAAAAAAGGCCTATTAGCCCAGTCTTCATAAATTTCTGGCATGGTTAAACTGTCAAAACTGACCGTAAAATATGGGCTTAATGCTACTTAGGTTTATAACATAATATATATGATGATAAACATTAGCAAAAATATTTTATCATTAAGTGCTTGTTAAAAATTTAAGACATTATAACAGAGATATAGCAGAGATATAAGCACAGCTTTATGGTTAATTGACGAACGTTAAAGTTTTTATTATAAATCTGGGACATTTATGTCTCAGTCACTCATACAGATGTTCTGAGTCAGATCTACATTCTCTATGGAATCCAATCACCAAAAAGATAAATGCTTGGCTTTTCCAGGCCTTTAAACCCCATCGCCCCAAATTTTCTTTAGCCTCCCTAAATATATGTAGGTTGCTTGTTTACATTATTGATATATTATCATTCTATTATCAATAGTTGTTCTCTTTCAGCAGGGCACAAAGACCTGGAGGAGTCTATTGCTGCTCTAAATAGTGAAACAGTATTTGTATGTGCACACCTAAAAACGATGGTTCTTTAAGGGTTCTTAATAAGGGCGCTTACTGAGTAGAGCCATGTGTAATATTTACGACGCATGCGATTGGTCTATGAGTCTCCCGGGCTGCTAGAAAAGCTACGCCGAATAAAACAGGACCACCCAGTCCTAATTCCCCATACTTTATCAGTTACAGGACTAGGTCTGCCCAGGACAGCATCTTGGCCTGGACTCAGACTGCGGTCTGCCTATTAGTGCCCTCTGTTCTACTGTAACAAGCATCTTTTTGGTGCTATAGAGAACCCTTTTTGAAAAAATTTCTATATAGAACAATTTCATGGCAAACAGATATGCTAGGGTCTTTTGTTTTCTCCTTTGTGAGCATTACCATTGACCCCTCTGTTGAGGTTTACCCCCCCCTGTAAAGTGACTCTATATCAAGATTAATACTCTGCTATTCCAACACCATCTAGGCATGAAATCAAATCTCACCTGCTGGTTGTTTGCTGCTACTGTGTTACGTGCATCACTCATTTAAATCCTGATTATTTGCTCTCCTGCCTCTTTAACACTCTGAGGGAGGATGGCTGCCTTTTCCAGATGCTTAAAACCCACCAGAAAGATGGCAGCTCACTGGCTGTATGGTAAAGTTGTCACTTTTGCCCCAAATAATGCACAACACTCTGTGGCGAGGCACTGTATTTATCTGCTCAGCGCCTGCAGCCATCTTCGTTCCATCCCATCGATACAGACAGTCCTCTTTAATACTTTCTGTGTCATGAATAAGCCGAGACTGGTGCTATCAGCAAAATGCCAGGTCAGAGCAATGCTCCAGCAAATCCTCTATCAGTCTTTCTTAAATGAGGGAGTCCAGTGGAGCCCAGACGAGCGAGAAAACAGCTAGACTTCAGCTCAGCCTTAGAGAAGAAGCCTCATAGGGTTCGCATTGTTTCTGGCCTCATACAAGCACTGTTTAGTAGTTCCTGGGATAGAATGATGAAACAGATTGGAAGAGTAGCAACAGCGCTGCAGGCAGGAAGGGTGGGCGATATGGCAAAAATATGTAGCAATATTTACAATATAGTAGTAGCGCCAGTAAAAGAAACTGATTATGCTCTCTTTGTAATGAAACACACAGATGGTCAGTGTTCTTTAAATACTAGTTCCTACTATATGCTCAGAAAAGCATAGTGATTACCACATTGACATAATTTTAAAAATATTAATTATTTTTAATAAGCCAATTATCATTATATTGCCCAACTCTAGTAAACACTATTAGCACACAACCTATGCACTTATATTTGTAAAGGACATCTATATGTTAATTAGTCATTTTAAGTTTAAACCTTAAAGGATATATATATATATATATATATATATATATATATATATATATATATATATATATATATATATATATCAAATTGTATGGATTTTTTCAATTTGTAATTTTCCCTGAAGAGGTTTACACAGCTCACTTAGGGTAAAGTATAGAGCCCTGCTGGTGACATCCTACATAAATTAAAATAATGTGACTTAGTAAGGTGTGGCCACAACTTAAGGCACGATTTGAATGGCCATGCATTATTTTTATGTATAGGGGATGTCACAAGCAGGGCTCCATAGTGAAGAGAAAATGCAAAGCAAAAATTCACTGATCACAGGTGTGCAAATATGGCACTTTCAGAGATTCAGCACTTGCAGAAGACCTTAATTCTACACATGCGCATCACAAAGTTTTCCGTGTAGGAACGAATTTTTTCCACTGACTTATGAACTCACTGGATGCTTCACTTCTATTGCCTCCCTGACCCGCACATGTTTAATGTTAATGATATGACATAAAATCTGAAATGTGCTGTTTGCAAATCATATGTACTTCTTTCCACACAGAGGATTTACTGATTACGCTCATATGACAGGTTCATAAATCAGATGCAGAATAATTTGGATTTCTCTCTGGATGTGAATGTGATAAATACTTTGATAAATAGGAGCCAGTGTGACTAGATTATCAGTGAATTTGCCAGTATGTTCTGCAGTCACATCAGTGAAATATCCATCACTGTCAAAAGTGGTATAAATATTCTAACTTACCCAGTACGTCATGGAGGTTAGCTATTGGCTAACTGTCACTAGTTGCTCCTCTAAGATAGTCACTTGGAGAACATCAAGCCAGGTTAAAACTGACATGAAAATACACAAAATACATGTCCAATATAAAGTTAATGGACAGATCTAGCCTAGGACCTAACTAGCTGTTCTATAGGACATATAGGAATTATAGTTTCCCTTGTTGACATCAATTGTCAAAACAAGATATAAAAACAAAAGACTGTTTAACGTTAGCTATAACACACACAAATACAATTCATGGTTGGCTAATGAAGTCTTTAAAACTGTGTAGGAACCGTCACACCTGCATTCTGTCTGATATCATTATAGCTTGGCAATACTTTAATTCATATTGTTCAAACCTACTAACTTGTCTAATTAGGATATTAAACAAAAGACATTCAATTGGCTAAATCATCCTTGTCAGATGAGTTCATGGAATACTTTTACATTAATTAATATAAACACAATACATCACCATCCATATTATTCCATGCAGTGAGATATTAGTTTTATGTGCCTGCCGACATGACATTTAACACTGAACAGAGCTCTCTTAATTCAAGCTCTCACCATCAACCTTGAAATGCCTATCGCTCAGCAAACCACACATAACCCCGGGGGGCTCGGTCAGTGTTTTACAGCCGAGGCAGGTTTGATGATTAAATCTACATGTACAGTAGGTCTAGAAGAAATCACATAATGATCAATGTGACTATATATTTAAATGGCTCATACAATCAAAGAATCAAACCTTTCTCCACTTTAAGAAAAAGATTTGAATTTAGTGTGTAAACACTGTTAGAAGTTTCAAATTGTACACTCTTACTATATACTACATACATACTGCCAAATCAGCTCATTTTTTAATCCATATTGATCTTGGAAACATCACAATTACCTACTTAGTACAACCCCAATTCCAATGAAGTTGGGACGTTGTGTAAAACATAAATAAAAACAGAATATGATGATTTGCAAATCCTTTTCAACCTATATTCAATTGAATACACTACAAAGACAAGATATTTAATGTTCAAACAGATAAATTTTTTTGTTTTTTGCAAATATTCACTCATTTTGAATTTGATGTCTGCAACATGTTCCAAAGAAGTTGGGACAGGGACAACAGAAGACTGGGAAAGTTGAGGAATACTCAAAAACACCTGTTTGGAACATTCCACAGGTGAGCAGGTTAATTGGAAACAGGTGAGTGTCATGATTGGGTATAAAGGGAGCATCCCTGAAAGGCTCAGTCGTTCACAAGCAAGGATGGGGTGAGGTTCACCACTTTGTGAACAACTGCATGAGCAAATAGTCCAACAGTTTAAGAACAACGTTTCTCAACGTGCAATTGTAAGGAATTTAGGGATTTCATCATCTACAGTCCATAATATCATCAAAAGATTCAGAGAATCTGGAGAAATCTCTGCAAGTAAGCAGCAAGGCAGAAAACCAACACTGAATGCCCGTGACCTTCGATCCCTCAGGCAGCACTGCATTAAAAACCGACATCATCCTGTAACGGATATTACCACATGGGCTCAGGAACACTTCGGAAAACCATTGTCAGTGAACACAGTTCGTCGCTCCATCTACAAGTGCAAGTTAAAACTCTGTCATGCAAAGCGAAAGCCATATATCAACAACACCCAGAAACGCTGCCGGCTTCTCTGGGCCCGAGCTCATCTGAGATGGACTGACGCAAAGTGGAAAAGTGTCCTGTGGTCTGACGAGTCCACATTTCAAATTGGTTTTAGAAATCATGGACGTCGTGTCCTCCGGGCCAAAGAGGAAAAGGACTGTCCGGATTGTTATTAGTGCAAAGTTCAAAAGCCAGCATCTCTGATGGTGTGGGGGTGTGTTAGTGCCCATGGCATGGGTAACTTGCACATCTGTGAAGGCACCATTAATGCTGAAAGGTACATACAGGTTTTGGAGCAACATATGCTGCCATCCAAGCAACGTCTTTTTCAGGAACATCCCTGCTTATTTCAGCAAGACAATGCCAAGCCACATTCTGCACGTGTTACAATAGCGTGGCTTCATAGTGAAAGAGTGTGGGTACTAGACTGGCCTGCCTGCAGTCCAGACCTGTTTCCCATTGAAAATGTGTGGCGCATTATGAAGCACAAAATACGACAATGGAGACCCCGGACTGCTGAGCAACTGAAGTTGTACATCAAACAAGAATGGGAAAGAATTCCACCTACAAAGCTTCAACAATTAGTGTCCTCAGTTCCCAAACGCTTATTGAGTGTTGTTAAAAGGAAAGGTGATGTAACACAGTGGTAAAGATGCCCCGTCCCAACTTCTTTGGAACGTGTTGCAGACATCAAATTCAAAATGAGTGAATATTTGCAAAAAAACAATAAAGTTTATCCGTTTGAACATTAAATATCTTGTCTTTGTAATGTATTCAACTGAATATATGTTGAAAAGGATTAGCAAATCATCATATTCTGTTTTTATTTATGTTTTACACAATGTCACAAGTTCATTGGAATTGGGGTTGTACATACATATGCCTATTAGGCTTACAGCGGTTTAGGCCCATCCGTTTGTGTTGACGCCGGAGGGACACAGCCCTTTGTGAACCAATTCATATCACAAAATATCAAATATCACAAAAACAACTACATTTATACATATCCACACATTCGCAATGAAGTTATAAGGGGTGTTTTAGCCAGGACTGCTTTTTAAGTGTGGCACAAAACACGGTGGCCACTCAGAACAGATTTCGATATATCAGTTTTAAAGGCTTCACACAGCAGGTAAAAGTGGCCCAAATCTGATTTTCTCACCAAATCTTATTTTTTTTTGTTCGGCTGTTTAAATTATCTTTTAAATGTGATCTGTATGTGACATCAGTCTGAACAGATCAGCTCCTCAACTGACCCACATGCTCCAAAGAACAATCCTCCAAGGTGCTTCACGCGGCTCATCCAGAGGTAAACAATCACGACTGCCAACGAACGCCAGTCGCTCCTGAAAGACAGTTTCATCTTCACCAGCATCACAGGAGAAACCATGAAGCTTTGTTGACTGACAGCTGGACTTATTACCCACAATGTATTCGAGTTTGCTGTAAAAAAGGTGCAGTCACTCTTTGGTTTGTGTCCTCAGATTCTTTAAATTTTGCTTTCAGATTTTTAACTGTTCTTTGACGCCGCAGCCTCGTTCTCCTACGGGCACGTTTGGCCATTCTTTCAAAACCTCTTTGCATCTGGAGGGTTGTGGATGAATCTCTACTAACTTTTTTGTACAGAAACATCAGCCTAAATGTTTGAGGCCTCAGCAGTGCAAAATGATGATGAATGTTGAGTTGGATTGACGTAAAAGTCATATGAATTCTGATCTGGCTATTCAGACTCAGTCGCATTGCTACATATCAGATTTCAGTACCATATATAAAAACATCTCAAATTGGAATTGAAAATCTCAGATTCAGTGTGTTTTGCTGTTCACACAGCCACACAAATGACACATCTGTGTCACATATGAAGAAAAAGATCAGATCTGGGACACTTTTACCTGCTTGTGTGAACAGCAGGTAAAAAAAGGGATGAAGAGAGGTTGAGCAATGGTCATATAAAATGTAATTATGACAAAGAAAGTGTCAGTAGTGAATTTCAGGGAAAAAACAAAAGCAAGAAAAGTGCAGGATCACCTCATGAAATGTATCTTCATTGTTTTACTCATCCACCAAAGACCACATTGATCAAGCCTCAAATTTCCGACCAATTTCCATCTGAAAAGTTGCACACTCCTCCTATACGAACATTAGGCTGAAAGTCAAACATTCTACAAACAAGCTTCATTTATACACATATCGGTCTACAAAGCACAAACGCCACTAGATCTCGACAGCAATCTGTATCGTACCTAGAATGGCTCAGCAGTAGCTTGTGGAGTCACTTTAATCACAGTAAATGCCATCACTGCATTCTTGATGTTTCTGCACACCTGGTGTGCTTTTCTGCTTCACTTCCTCAGCCTTGCTGACGACTTGCGTTCTGCCACTGATGTGAGCTGTCTTATGACCTGAGGCCTGTTTCTATTTACCATCTGTTTAGGGGGCGTTGGACTGGATTTGAATGCCATCTGACATGTCAGTAGTCATCGCCACTTTCTCTGAGCTACTTACGACTTGTTAATGTAGTATTCGTGATTTGTCTTTTTTTAGCATTGAAGAAAGTCTCTAAAAGTAGAAGCAAGCACAGAAATACAAATCTGACTAAAAGCATTCAGCGTGACGGGGCATTTTTTAGCGACTTCCAAAACTTTTCAAACGCATGAGCAACAATAAGCGACCGCGCGGAAAACGAGTGACTCATCTTGTGAGGGTTAACGTCATTTCCTGAGCTTCCCTACAAGAAGACCGACAAATGACACTAGCTAGAGGAAGAAGCTAAGCGCCAACGCTGCTCATTGTGAACAGTGTGGGTAGGAACAGTGTTTTACCCCCAAATGTTCCACAGCTAAGAACATCAGATATTGAGACGAACCACACTGATTATTAGAGCGTGTCTCACGCTTGGTCAGAGTGCACAGGTTATTTACAATAAAACCCAATCAGCACATAACCATTGCATTTACTCATGCGTGAAGGAGACCAAGCAGTGTGAAGTAAACAAACACATCATCTTCAGAGTATAGACTTTTCACTCAACAATTCAGGCTGAACAAAGCAGGCATAGTACATACAGTCATAATAAAAAGAAAATGTTAGAAGGAATAGGAAATAGATTACATGCAATGTCTCGTACTTACAATGCTAGGACATATAAAACATGTTACTTTCATTTCTTTTCACAAATAAACATATTTTTCCCTTAAAAAAACTATATGGAGACTACATGGACCATTCTACCAAATTAGTTCAAACTGCAGTCTGAAATGATTTAAAATAGACAATGAAGTATTCAGAACTTCGATATTCACAAGGATTATGTGACCTTTTTAAAACCAAGGCAATAATTGAGATAGTAATGAGATTTTGTGTATATATATATATATATATATACAAAATCATAATTTCTAAGGTACTTTTATTTGGCAGGTGTATGTCCCAAATGTCACGCATCCCTCTGGCTCAGACTCACCCAATGACTCCATTTTCCAGAAAGACCTGTAGAACCTCTGCAATCCACCAATCACCAGTCACAATCATCTGAATCCTGATCTGTTTGTCATGTGACTAGTCCTAGTTTAGTTTATAAGCCCAGGCTTTAGACTAGATACTTCCTACTGGAGCTGGAAAGAGTTTCCTGTGTGCTATTTTGTCTTATTATGAACTTGACCATGTCTGGACTCCCTGGCCTTTGGATTGTTGGATTTTGGTTGCCTGATCACATCTTTGTTGTCTTTTTATATATTTACTATAGAAATGCTGTCCAGTGTTTGTCACTCTGAAAGTTTTAGACTATGGATGGAGCCTTTTTTATCACCTTGTGAGAATAAGAAAAAGGCTCAGTGTACATCATTCTGAACCATTTCTCTTGGTCCATTCTTTAGGAAATGTTCACACAATATAAAATAAATCTGGCCATTTGAATTAAAAACAAACAATGAAAAACATACAGAGATATAAGGTATTAAATCTGTACATTTAAAATGCTATAAATAAATCGCTGCTGTTGGATTAAAACCTCATATGTCCAAAATAGTAACTTTACAGCAGAAAGAAAAAAAACAGATGTTACTTTTGATGTAAGTCAATGGACCCAGATGTTTTTCTATGTCATTTTGGAGATACGAGATTTTGTCCCGACAGCAGTGATATATTTAAATATATATATATTTGTAGTCAAAATGGTGAGGACAACTCAACACTGTGGATCTGAAAGGATGTGTAGCTGTCTGAAAAAGAAAAGAAAATTTGCAGTAGAACACTGAAACTGGAAATCTAAGGTCTTATGGACTAATACGTCTATATTTGAGATCTAGAACGCAGGTAAAATAAGGCTGTATATACACTGGAGATGCAGTGGAAGACTCTTTGAACCATCAACCATAACTCAAGCATCGTGGAGGATCAGTGTAAGTTCAGGGATGACATCTGGACCGAGTGATTTGTTTTGATTGAAGAACTCATGAATGTTCATAAGTACAAACAAGTTTTGATAAATCATGCAGGGCCCTCTGGAAAACATTTGACTGGGAAGAAATTCTTTCTAAAGCAAGATAATGACCCCAAGCACACTGCTGAGAAGACCAAGACCTACTTATCAAACAGACAGCTTTGCTCATTAGAAGCAGAAGTGACTTAACTGTGGAAGTATAGAAAAATACCCGCAAATTTCTTTGGAAAATTTATAGCATGTCTCCTGAAAGGAACAGAAGCTGTAATAAAGGCAGAGTGGACACATTAAATACTGAAAAATGTTATATTACATTTAGTCGTTGAGGCTTCTGTGTGATTTTCTGTTAAGTATCTGCTTTTTTTTCCTGACACTGAAAAAGAACTTGTTTTTATTAACTAAATATATATAAGAGGGTGGTCTGACTTTTGCACAGCACTGTTCATCATCTCTTTCTACCACACTGGTGCCACAGTGTCCTGCGCTCTGCAGGTTTTCAATAAATGCACATATTTTGAGAAATCTCAATTCAGCTTTCTCCCCAAGACTGCAAAACAGTTCTGCTTTCAATATGTCTGCTGCCCCAATCAGTCCTCAGAAGATTAGAGCAGTTGTTCTCTGAAATTACCTTTTACTGATTTTTGTCTGCAGCACTGCATGTGGTGAAGAGGGTGATGTGCGGTTAGGTGGATATTGCGGCTCCTCTTTCCTCCCCAATCACTGCATTTTCTTCCTACCTTGCAGAACAGTGATGTTATCGTAGTCCCTCCAAATTGAAGCGCTGTTCTGTAGGGTGGTATTGGGGCGCATGGGTTCAAAGTGCAACCAAAAGAGCACAGAGTAATTAGCAAATTATCATATGGCTGTTAGCAGTCTTTTTTGCTGCAGAGGGGAGACGATTTTTATATTTCTGGTTAACTTCAAAAGTCCTTGAGCTTCCTCAGGTCCGTCCTCTGTTTCAAGTAATTCAGAATGTCATGCGTGTTTCTTTCCACAAGTCCAGTTTCAGACTTCTCACGCACACAGAATATGATTAAAATGTATGATTTTTTTTTATGTACGTGCATGTATGTATGTGTGTGATAGACAGAGACAGAGAGACAGTGTGAGAGAGAGAGAGAGAGAGAGAGAGAGAGAGAGAGAGACAGAGACACGAAGAGAGAGAGAGAAAGAGAGAGAGAAAGAGAGAGAGAGAGAGAGAGAGAGAGAGAGAGAGAGAGAGAGAGAGAGAGAGAGAGAGACTCTCTGAGTGTTTGTCTGACTCACTCTTTAGGAGAACTGTAACTGGAACACACTGCCATTGCTCATGTATTACTTATGTTGAATTGAATTATGTTGAATCTCCCTCACTTGAATGCTGTGATATCATTTAAACACACCATGATGGAATATATGTCAGAAAAAACAATTAAGCTTAAAATAGCCTCACATATATACCACAAGGCCAAAAGTATATGGACATCTGACCATCACACTTTTCTGAGCTTCCAAAAAGAGTGGAGGCTGTTGAAGCCACAAGAGGGGCAAATTCTATAATAACGCCCATGGTTTGGGAATGGGATGCCCAACAACAAGCTCAGAAATGTGTGATGGTTGGGTATCCACATACTTTTGGCCATATAGTGTATATATGATAATGTGCTATTTTGAGCTTAATTTTTTTTTCTGACATATATTTGGAGTGTGTCTGTGGAGGTTTTTGCCCATTTAGTCAAAAAAGTATTTGCGAGGTCAGGCACTGATGCTCTATGAGAAAGCCTTCCATGAACTGTTTTAACAAAGTTGGAAACATATAATTGTATAAAAACTATTCTATAAAACGTCTTTGTATGCTGTATGATTAACGTTGCCCTTCAAGGGGCCAATCACAAACCCTGAAGAACAGCCGCAGCCCATTATCCCTCCTGCACCAAACTTTACTGCTGGCACTATGCATTCTGGTAGGTAGCATTCTCCTCTCATCCGCCAAAGCCAGATGCATCCATCAGACTGCCAGAGAGTGAGACGTGATTCATCACTCCACTGTTTCCACTATTCAGTGGTACTGTGTTTTACACCACTCTGGCTGATGCTTGGCACTGCACATAGAGTTTTTAGGCTTGTGTGCAGTTGCTCAGCTATGAAAACCCATAGCAATGGGTGTGGCTGAAACATCTGAACTCAATAGTTAGGACGAGTGTTCACATACTTTTGACCATATTGTGTACATTGTAAGGTTTGTACGACAAATTTGTCAGCTGATACCATGAAACAATCTGAAAATACAGTGACACTGAATATTATTAAACGTGCCCCTAAAATAAGCCTGATGTGGGGGAAAAAGAATAGATGTTGGACGGCCCGAATTCTTCTCCCAAGTGACAGTAACCCAATATATGTAGTCATCAAAACTAAGTAGGCCAGCCAGCTTATAACTTCAGAGTAACTTAGTCAGAAATGATAATATACTTTTTAATAATATGTCATATAATAAATAAATGCCATAAATGCCATACCCTGTCCATCCAAAAGTTTGTAGGGACCTGCTCATTCAGCAGTCAAGAGTATTCAAGAGTAATCAAGAGTGTTAATTGGGAGTCTGTCCCTCTTTGATTTTAACAGCCTCTACTCTTCTGGGAAAGCTTTACATGAGATGGTGGAACATTGCTGTGAGGATTTGATTGCAGACGCAATAACATTAGTGAGGTCAGCTACTGATGATCAATTCTGGATCACTCCAACAGCCATTACACTGATTCACATCCCAATGCTGGGGGGCAGGGCTTTATACCCCTCTTGCTGCTGCTTAGCATTGGACATGGTGTGACCCATCCCATTGCATTGGTCAATGCTTTTCTGTGGAGATTGGTGTACAAGCTCTGTGTGACCACCTGTGTCAGCACTGGGTAATAAATAAAGTAAATATAATAGCTGAATTCACAAATTAGAATAGCAGTCTGGATACTTTTGTAATTATAGTGCATTACTGACATACCACTAGAGGGTCCATACACTACTTTTTTTTGCATTTCATTGTTTTCCCTGAGGTTTGTGTGGGTTTCTGTACAAAAAAAGCCACAATTTGTTTCAACATTACAAGCTTTGTTCTGATTGGCCCTGTATTGTGCCTCATTTAAACAGCAGTCTGGGCTGAAACACTCCTTATAACTTCAGTGTCAATGAGCAGAGCTGAACTGATATAGGCTGAATATGACATCACAAAAACAAAGAATTCAAAATGGGCTGTTTTTGCATCTTGGATTTCATATACAGACTGTATGGACTGATTGAGTGGTATGTTCTGAAACATTAGCAAAGGACTCTATTGGTTTGAAAACATCATATATGGAGCCTTTAAAGAATGCTCCATGGTAAAATTATGGTATGTTGCTGGATAAAAATCACAGCCTTTGTACTGACTTTGCTGGAAAGAATTCCTAGTTTTGCCTGCTGGAACAGCAAGTGTTTAGCTTTGTGTGTAGTGGATGTTCACTGCGCGGCCTCAGTGTATTAAAAGCGACAGCTTTGAACGCAGTTTTCTTTTATTTCCTCAACAGCTCCTTCAAAAAGATTTCCAGTTTTTGTTCTCGCCACTGTTGAAGTCGGACAGTGGAAGAAAACCTACATCTAACAAAACGTGTCACCTAACCTTGCCGCATGTGAACACAGGGGCCATCATTTTGTTGCTTTAAGGTCAACATGTCAGATTTGTGTCAAATCAAGGACCTTTTGAAATTATTGCTCAGGAGACCTACAAACCCGATTCCAATGTCAACCTCTTAGCAGTAGCACACACGGCAGCAACCCTTTAACAGATATCCCTGAGTACTGCTGTGATCCTGTTTTGGCAGAAATTAAGAATGTTTTGACAGGGTTGCTCCTTTGAACTGTGGGTAAGAACAACCAGCAGGGTTAAATTCTACCTGCGTTCATCAGGGAAAGTTACAGTGTACAGCAAGAAGTAACCTGCAGTGCTTTTTAGACCTGATCATTTAAACTGAACAAAGTCTGTAAAGCTGACCATTTAATTGTTCACCTGAGTGGGCAGCTGTTAAATTTACACATTTATGGAAGCAAGGCTTATTTAGTCTTAATAACCTGCCATTAGTGGAATCTTTTCTAGTTATTTTCTGGTTTATTTTTAAAGCTTTGCTTTTATGCCTTATCATGCAATTCTGTTATTTTGTCCTATTAGTCATTTGATTTCAGGTATTTAGCATTTAGATTATATCATTGTTATATTATGTGTATATTATTCAGTTAAAATACATTTATTATTATTATTATTATTTAAGTTTTATTATTATTATTATTATTTGTATCCAAATGTATATCCTGAACTTTTTTCCCAGGCTTATGGTTTTTGAATAATTATACTGCTGTGGACTTTGTTGTGAGCCCTAACTTTGAATTTTAAATGCTTTAAATGGTTTAAATAGTTATATTTGTAATATTTTAATTTATGAGAATTTATAATTAAATGAGTTATTATTACTTTTATTATACAGGGTGATTCAAAAAGATTCATCCAATTTCAAAGCACCATATTTTTACAACCATAAGACGCCTAGGAACCAATCACATACCAAATGAAAGAGAGGGTCATAGAGTTTCTGACTGTCATCGGAAGATGGCTCCCCTCAGTCTGAGAGGAGATGCGACCCCTGAGCAGAAAGCGTTCTGCGTTCTCCACTTCAATAAGAGTGAATCCATCATAACTGTGCAGCATGATTTTTGTGCGCAGTGAACCTCCAACAGCTCTGAGCGTTCATCGTTGGTTCCACAACACTGGATGATCTCCAAAACCGTGCTGAAAGAGTTGTGAGTGCAGACATGCTCAATCGAGTATGGGATGAGTTTGACCATGTCCGTTCAGCTGGAGGAGGTGCATACTAAGCACTTGTCAAATTATTTAAACATTATGCTCATTTAAACCATTTACAGTTTACTGCATTGTTCTGTAATGATTTACAAGTGAAAAAATCATTTTGAAATCGGATGACTCTTTTCAAATCACCCTGTATGTAGAACTGAACACTCAAAGGACCATGTGAGTGCTTTTTTTGACTTTTATTGATTTTTGTACACTGTATCTGGACAGTGAACTGAGCTACTTTAGGGCGCACCCCCTGCTGACACAGGCATCCAACTATTCAGCACAATAGAAAAACACCAACCAATAACATAAGGTACACTGAAGCAGCCACACATGACCCTAAGGTCACCATGCTTAATGCCAAGTGTTGGCTAGAGGGGGATAATGCCCCCAGCATATCAGGCTGTGGCACCAATATCTCTTCAACTTGGAACAAAGGGAAAAAAATCAACCCTCCTATGATACGCTTAAAAAATACATATCTTGAATTGCACCTTTCGCCATAGTGAGCACAGAGAGCACCAGGAGAGCAGACAGGAAGAGACAAGCAGAGACAGAGAGCACTTGTGGCATGGTGCCACAGAGTCCCTGTGGCATGGTCGCATTTTAAAACTCATTTGAAAAGTCACCAGAGGTTATAGCTTTCTGGAAACGATTGCCACTGTTTGTCCTTCTTAATTAAGCGCAGGCTTTAACTCGCAGTGTTGACACGGGTTATTAGCGTGAGGGGCTGCAGAGGCTCTGGTGTTTCCCCCCCAGCTCTGCTGGGGAGCTGTCATCTGTTAGCAGCCCCTTTGATTGCTTATGAGGTTTGGGGAATGTCCTGAGAATGTAAGATTAGTAGCCGGAGTCTGCAGAGATGCTGTGCAGCATAAGCATCCCTGGAACGCTGGGACGAACAGGCCGCCACAGTAGACGGCGAAAGGTCAGAAACACTTTAGCACTAGCGCAGGAGGGTGGCTTACTGGCATCCGTGCTAGCTGTAGTTCATTATTGATGTTTGACCCGGGTCTGCTCTGAGAGGATTAGGCTATCGCTCGGCCGCCTCACTCTTCCACTCGATCAGGACTGAGAACATCATCTTAATCACTAACGCGAACGTTTTTAAATCACACAAAAGTGCTTGATGCAATGTGTTCTGCTCTAGAGAACAGCAGATTCTGGAGCGGTCAAAAAAGACAAGGTTCTTTAAAATAAAGCTGCGAATTACTGTGATTTTACGCCCCTGCGTGTCCTTGCCAAGATTGAAAACACTGCAATGTACAGCCTCACATGGATTGTTAGTTTCATGAAACAGCAACTGCATAAAACATGAGGAAATACAGAACATTTTCATAAATGAATTGTTATTATTAATACTATTCAGCTATTTTTCAACCAAGAAGTGTGGTTTATTTCAAATGCAGTTAGTTTGGGTTGGGCATATTTGGCAATTCTGTATACTGTGACATTAAACACACACAGTAATGTTATCGTGTGCACGTTGTCCTTTTTACAAGCAATCATAACAGCCACAGCACGGCAGAAGGGGGAGCAGACAGAGAACTTCTCCTCAAAAAACGATGAAAACGCACATCTCACCTCTCACGATTCTCACAAACGTGTGCTTCCAGTCACAGACTTTGTGTGTGGGGAAAAAAGCTTAAAAACACACCAAGCTCAAACTCGTTTGCCTGCTAGTGGGCTAGCAGGCTAATGCAGGCTAATGCAGAGTTAGGTTTTATGTTGACATAACATGCTTTGTTTGTCCAAAGTCTATATGTACTCGAGTTGTAGTATTGAACCCACTGTGTGGAAAAACTCCACTGCCGTTAGCTTGATGCTACGGAGCCCCACTGGTGACATCCTGTATAAATAAAAATAATGCGTGGCCATGACTTAGTAAGGTGTGGGAATGAGATGATTAAGTCATGGTCAGGACTTAGTAAAGAACAGGAAAGAGATCCTAATGCATGGCCATGACTTAGTAAGCTGCAATCTCATTCCCATGCCTTACAAAGTCGTGGCCAGGCATTTTTTTTATTTAGACAGGATGTCACCAGCGGGGCTCCGTATGATGCTAACATACAGAATAAAGTAAAGTCGTATATTCCCGCTTGCAGAAATTAGCATTACCATCAACCAGTGTTTTTTTGATAAACAGAGTCTGCTAATAGGGTAAAAGTTTCCATATTGAGCACTGTTATATAGAGATTTGTGCAACATGTTCATGATACACACAGATTATACAGTGCAGTCTATGCCACGTTTATGTTAGTATAATAGTAGAATGTTCCAGGCTATGGGCTATTTTATGTGCGAGCAGCTTCACAGCTCTTGGTGAAGGTCTCAATGTTCTACAGCAGGTTCTCGACTCCAGTCCCGACTGCTAAAAGTCTTGCTTTTTGTTTTTAACGTTTTCATTGTTACTTTGCAAACCTATACTGTATTATAACAAACATATTTTTAAAAATTATGTTCTTTTTTTATGGAACATTGTGATCACATCATAAACCATTATAAAAGCTAAGACAATATCATAATGTGACCAGCACATGCTCCTTTTGGAATACACTAGCAAAAATGGACTGGAAGACTCTCCAACTGCTTCATTATAACTGTTACATTGAAAATACAATGATAGTAAAATATAATGCACTATTTAGGGAATAGAGAGCCATTTGAAATTCAGCCTGGGTTTAATACTAGTTAAGGCACATCTAACAAAAACACAGGCATTTGAAGCCTGTAAGTCATTCAAGTAATATATTCTTAACATTTTATCTTGCAGTTTTACAGTGAATCGTGTAGTAAATTGGAGCAGTTTTGCCTGATAGTTGTAGCCTAGTTAAGAAAATAAGTTGTATGCTCAGTTTAAACCAAACCATGGTCTGATGTCATCTATTAGGACAAAGCACAACAGTTTTAAGTGACCTGACACAATGAGAAAGAATTCAGTTGTTAGGTGGTCAGCATTGTGACTGTACTGAGTGTCTTACAAGCGCCATGAATGCGACTCAATCAGATTTTAGAATTTGTTCTGTTAAACTCAAACAAAAGCACTTCCCTAAAAGGTTCTTTAGGAAACCAAATTTAGTGGTTCCCCTATGGCATCTCTCCAAAGAACCTTTTTGGAAATCATTATGTTTAAAACACATCCAAAAAAAATGGACACAGTGAAACTTTTATTATAATCTACTTGGAAAGCAACTCGTCAGGAGCGTCCATTAGTAAAATGGACACTGCAGCTCTGTGGTCTGTGAGCAGTCCACAGGCGACCACCATGCCCTGTGTGTGTGAGATGGCTTCTTTCTGTCTCTGGCAAAAGAAAAAAAAAAGCAGGGAAAAAAGGAACTTCCTGTGAATCCTTAATCACTCGCCACTGACGACGGGTCGGCTTTTCAAAATTTTTCGCCCAGCACTCGCTGTCTACAAAAGCAAAAACTCCAAAGGTGCTGTCTGGGCCTGGAGGGCAAAAGAGGTGGACGGTCGTCAGAATACCAAGCAAACTGGGATGGGGCTGACTGAGGAAATCATCCACAGCTCAGTGCCCTCTGCTCCCAAGACGGTCTCTGCAAAAGGAACTAAAAATAAACATTTTCCCTTAGGTCTCCTCAGGCCAGCCTCACTGTCAAAAAGGAGACCTGTCTCTCATACCACTTGTTGGGGGGAGAATGGGAGACGGGAGGGGTGGGGGTTGTTCAATAATACAGGAAAAGAAGAGGACGCAGCTCTTTAAACAATGAAAACTGACAAACTGGCTGTTAAGAATCAGGTAGCAACAAAAAGATTAGCAGGCAAAGCCTTGAGAATGTAAACATGGTTACATAAGTTTTGCCAGTGCTGTTGTGCCAGTATTGATATTAGTCAGAAACACTTTAATTAAACCCTGCTACTTATCACTGACATAACCTTGCCATAAACACCCTACTGGTAACCCTCTAGACCAGGAGTGTTAAGAAGAGCTATTTTGTCCCCTTTTCAACAAAAATCAAAACAATTTGGGAGGCACAATATTTTATGTCCCTTTTATTGGTTTAACGTTTTAACATATTGGCTGGAAATGTGTCCCGGTATGTGCTAATGTGTTGAAATCAATAAAATATATTTTAAAAAATAGATTTGGGATCTTTAATGGCTGATAATGTCACTTAATGGGCACTTCAGAAAGAACAGTTAAAATTACAGTTAAAAGTAAATGTGGTTTCTGTCTGGTTTCTAATGCTCTCCATGTGGTAGCCTTAATAAAGGTTTATTAACATAATTAATGCAAACTTGCATGTCATAATATCATTTAAATACCCTAACATACACTCTATGTCCAAAAATGTACAGACAGTCTCACTAATGAGTGCATTCAGCTACTTTACTGACACAGGTGTTCAGTAGCACACACAGTTTGTGTACCCTCTATAGAAAAGAACTGATCAATAGAACAGGACATTCTAGAGCAGCTGCACATGAGCCTAAGGTCACCATTGTCAATGTCAAGCCTCGGCTCTCTAGCTGAGGCTCGACATTGGTATGAAGCCTCCCAGCATTGGACTGTGGAGCAGAAGAACTGTGTTCTCTGGAGTGATCCTTTGGAAGGATGTTCCAATATCTAGTGTAAAGCCTTCCCAGAAGAGTAGCATCTATAAACACATTCGTAACATGTTATAATGCATTCGTAGGGGGCAGTCGTGGGCTGGAAGTTAGGGAACCAGCCCTGTGACCGGAAGGTTGCTGGTTCAATCCCCTTGGCTGATAGTCCATGACTGAAGTGCCCTTGAGCAAGGCACCTAACCCCCAATTGCTCCCGGGCGCCGTGGATAGGGCTGCCCACTGCTCTGGTGCTCACTGCCCCCTGGTGTGTGTGTTCACTAGTGTGCATGTATGTGGGTGTTTCACTGCACAGATGCGTTAAATGCAGAGGTCTAATTTCACAGTGTGCAAACACAGTGACAAATGGTTGTTAATTCTATTCTATTCATAAACATGGTTACAAAATATTTATAAAAATGCATTACATGTTATAGCCATGCTTATGCATTATGAACTGTTAATATAATGCATTATAATGAGTGCTCATAACAAATTTTAAGAGCTCATAAGTTGTATTTGTTTGCTCTAAGTAAAGTGAAGCGTATTGTACTAAAGCCTCCTCCAGTGTTAAGACTGAGGCTTCAAGTTGAAGTATCTACTGAAGGATCTACTGAAACACTAAAACACACACAATAAAGCTCATCACAGGCTTCAAATGTCAGAGCTTAAACTAGTGCTGCCATCAGTGTTTAACCCAATGTGCGAAACTCAATGTACACCACTGTTAATGTACACCACCGTTAGCCTGGAACTAACTTAACACTGCATATCCAATAGAATGCTAGCAGAAATTAGCATTAATGTAGTGTAGTGTTCCAGAGTGAAGGGTTCTAGTGTTTGACGTTAGAACCAGTGAGGGAATAAATTACAATGACAGCACTCGACTATCTCACCTCCACCTCTCCAGGCCTTCACTCCACAGTGACTTCACACTCAGTGTGATGACAGAGGGGGTTCAGGGGAGGGGCTGATGGGTAACTTTGTTTGCTGTGATGTAATGTGAGAGTTCTGGCTAAGAAAGGCACATTATAGCAGTGATTCTAGGCTGGACCGCCTGTTTGGAGCTTCTGAATATTCAGGACTGAAGCCCTGAAGATGGAGCTCTAACAGCACCAGCACTGAGAACTAAAATACTGGAAATCTCAGGATGTAAATAAACTCTGTAGTTGTCTTTACTTTATGCTCTTTACTTTAATTATGTGTTGGCTCTGACAGTAAAACCTGTTATTAACACTATTTGTAATGCATTATATTAACAATTCATAATGTATAATTCAGTGTAATTCATTTTTATAAATATTTATAATCATGCTTATAATGCCTTATGAATGCATTATAACAGGTTATAAATGTGTTTATAGATGCTTACAAACATGACATTCATAGAAAGTGTTGCTGCTGTTACTGCAGTAAAGGGGGACAAATCACTATGAACAACTTTACTGTAGCAAAGCAGGTGTCCACAAAGGAGCATTTGCTAAAATACTGTAAATACACAAAAAAGTAGGATATGGTCCCTTTTAATGGATAAGCCTTACTAGGTAAGTGACACTATTAATGACGCCCAGCACTATCTAAAGTCTGTCTCTTTGGAATCATGTCGGTCATTGGCATGTGAAGTCGATTCAACAAAATATGATCAGAAAATCCAGCAGCCAAGCTGAGTAGCCAGCCTTGAGGCCCATGGGAAATTTATCACATCAACTAAATGAAAGAGCCCACAAAATGTACTGTAGATGTCTTCTGTCTTACTTTCTTTTTTATCACAACATGAGACAAATGCTACTACATAAATAACGCAACCGACTTTGATTCAATCTTTGAGTCACAGTCGTCTCGCTTTTATATTATTGCTTTCATTTTAGAGAAATCAATAAATCCCCAATGGCCTGAAGTACATAATTTCTTCCAAAATACCACAAAACCCCACGTGTTTGTGCCGAAGGAAGTCACTTAAGGTTACACTTTTCCTGACCACCCCTGCTTCCCTCCCGCTTCATTTGGCAGCCCTGAATAGGACTTAATTATTCCATAACATTTGCTAGCATGTCGGCAAAGTCATTTGTTATCAACTCTGCGCTTCCAAACGAGTGAGGCACGATCTTCAAGAGGCCATAGGGATTCCTTCAAAGCGCTTTCATTCTCAGCCAATATGCTGATATAATTCTCTAAGAACATTGATTTTTTTTTTTTTTTATCGAAGCAAACTGAAAGAAATAAAAATGCCTCTCCTCTTTGAAACACCAATGCCAGCTGCTGCTTGTAGATGCCAGGAAGAGCAATTCAGGAGCAGTGCAGCCCAGTTGGTGCATGACATTAAAGGTTTTTATTTGAATTTCAATCCGATATTCACTGAAGCAACAAATCAACATTGTATCTAATTTGGCAGAGTTTATTATCTACTCCGGTTAAAGTATCTCGCTGTGGCACGCTAGCAGAAAACGTAGGCTTAATTCACACGAGGAGATAGGAATAACAATGTCATTTATTTTCCTGAGCTACTCCAGTAATGTATGGGCAATGTTCAAGAACAAATTAGCGCAATAGTTCTTTTAATTCTGTTCATCAGGCCATGCTGATAATAATTTCCACCTCCACTGTGCACAGGAAAAGGGACGCACTTGACACAAAAGGGCATCTGCTTGAAGTTTATCCGCACCAGTTTATACACACTACTGATCCAGTATATGGTATCAGTATTGATTAACATTCCATGGCTGAGCTCAAATGATGCAGGAAAGTAAAAATTGGGGGGTATACGTTTTTCACTGCATAGCGATAATATCCACATTTTCTGGCTTCAGTCTCGAACACTGAACGCTGAACTCTGCATCTGATTGATCTACCTCATCTACAGGCAGTTCACAGCTCCATCTCAGACACTGATCCATTGATTGTTCACTATAATCATCATTTTGGCCGAAGTTGAAATTTCAGTGTCAACAGTGTTGGATTAACGTTACACTATCAGCGAAAGTCTGCAGCTCCCATCGTTGGTCACAGTGACACTGAATGTATATTGATGCATTTGACCGCGAGATGAAAGTCATCAGTCCCTAACTTTGGCAGTAATGATGCTGAATAAACATTGATTTATAGTAGACCATGAGATCTTGTGATGGACATATGATGGACAACGCAAAGTCCTCCTCACAGCTTGCTGCTGTCTTTGTAAGTGGTCATTTACTGAGCTGAGAAATGTGTCTGTCCACTTTTGAAATAACAGAAATATTCTATGCTTCTTGTACAACAACTAGACAAAGCTGCATCTCTTGCTTGATTAAAAAAAAATGTAACAGTGTTCAATTTATATTGATAAAATGATTACAATATTTCTAAAAAATAATTATGGTAGCATTGGAGTGCTGTTGAACTAAATTTGTTAAACTTTCAAATATTGTTTCATTACTAATTTGCAGTGCAAAAAACATTAAGAAACAACATCACATTAGTACCTTGATGCCTGAAGGTCAATTCAATAACTGATCTGGGTGTGATGTTAGATTAAAAATAAATAAATAAATAAATGATTCATTTATAATTTTACACACCTTTACTTACAATATGTTATTCATTTGCTTAATAGCTGTAGTACAGAGCGACATAAGGTCAGCTATTGGAATCGATACCAGGCAAGAAAGTTGGATCCGCACATCACTACCAAGAACAAGCATATAAACCATGTGGATACACACTTAGTTCCGGCTCTTAAAATACTGTATGTCAACACCTCAGCCTGTTATTTTCCCCATATGCTCTCACACTGAGATGTTGTATTGACTGGGCACATTCCAACACTTGCTTTACCTTCTTTAACACTTCAGCCCAGAGTGCAGAGCTGGATTGTTGATGTGTCCTGGACAGACTGTGACTTCTTGCAAACTTATTTATCTGGCTGTGCTTTAATGGAATTACTTTCCAGGAATCAGGAGACCATCTGTATTGAGTAATCAGCGGGAGAGCCCTGCCGGAAAAAAGTTCACTCTGTCATGTTGTTTCTCGGGGTGAAGTTGTTTTCCGATAAGTTTGCCTAAGATAAAACAGACATACGGCGCTGCTAAAATAACTCCACACTTCACCTAAGTGCACTGGCGAACCACACCAGGCAATAATCAACTGACCTCACAGAGTGGGCAGCCCTCGTTTCTTCCCAAATGCCAAGCATGCTCTTACATCTGTGAGTTATACAATTTGCACCTGGATTTAGGGGGGAGAAAAATCAATGAATTGATTACTCCAAGGCTTAGGGAATACATGTGTAGCACTTTGAATTCAGGCCACAACTCAAAGCAAGCCCATCCAAGAAAGTGCCAAAATGCCAGTCGGCACTGACATACAGAAAACAAATATAGTTAAGCTCCAGTTATTGGCCCCGAATGGCTTTTGACATATTGCGCTAAACGCAGACTATCAAAGTAACAGCAAGTTCTCTCCATACTCAGTAGGTGGTATATGACCGTGAAATCTAAATGAGCCCTATGTTTTATGTCTGGCTGCTCTGCTGCAAAGACATACTTCAAATGTGAGGGACAGAAACAAGATGAGCATACACTGTGCTGCCAGTTTGTTAGGTACGCTTACATTCTACCTGCACTCAGAGGTGTATAGGTGCATTTTGCTGACACACCCTGCTGATGCACAGTTAGAGACTTCTCAGTATCGGGAGTAATGTGGCACAATGTAACGTGTTACAGTAAAGTGATCACTTTTCCTCTTACAAAGTAATATAATGCACTACAGTTTAAATTTATATAATGTCGCTGTCCAAAGAAAAACAAATCTCCAAAATAGTAACTTTACAGGATGAGGCAAAAACACTCTTACTTTTCAAAGCAAGTTAATGTAAAGAGACTTTATTCCAAGTGATTTTAGAGCATTTCTATTGGTCCATTCATCTTGAACTTTTCACATGACGTAAAGGAGCACAAGGTGGCATGGTGGGTAGGGCTGTCGGCTCACAGCAAGGATGGCCTGGGTTCGAGTTCCCAGCTGGGTGGCCTTCTCTGTGTGGAGTTTGCATGTTCTCCCATTTGCATGTCTGCGTTGGTTTTCTCTGGGTTCTCTGTTTACTCCTACAGTCCAAAGACATGCAGTCCATTTGGACATGCTAAATTGCCCCTATTTATGTCTGTCTGCCCTGCGATGGACTGGCAACCTGTCCAGGGTGTATCCTGCCTTTCGCCCAATGACAGCTGGGATAGGCTCCAGCAGCATCAATGCTCAGTTCAAAAAGTACTGGGTTTTTCTTTTATTTTCCAGTGAAGTTTCAGACAGTAACACAGAAGTAAAGCACAACATAGTCAGATTACTTTTTCCAGAAATGAAATAAGCAAATGAGTGAACAGAGAACAGGAGGATGGATGGATGGGCACTTTATTTGTTGCCAAGGTGACTTTTTTCAGATACATTCATAAATTACAGCCCTTTTACACTTGTCTTGTATTTTACTTCTTCCATTGAGCTCCACTTAGAACATTTGTGTGGCTTCATGTACTTAAAGCAGCATCATAAGTTTTAGATGACCATTTTCCAACCTCTATCACTTAGAATTAAACAAGCTGGTTTTGTTCCTACACCTTTAAGACTTAAGATTGACGTAAACAAGCTCTGTTCTGATTGTCTGTCCTGTTCCTGATTAAAAAACAGTCTGGGCTGAAACCGTGTTGATTGGGCATGGCTAACCTACTGTAATCTGATTAGGCAGACACATGTGAGTAGATTAGTTCATATGACATCACTAAAGCAATGAATTCAGCTCAGTTTCTATATATGGACTCTATGGACATCAAAGTTAACAATGTTTACGTACTTCTTCAAACTCTTCCATTACAAAAAAAGGAGAGGAAAATTCTGCTTTGTGTGAAATGGGCCTTTTAATGGACAACTAGAAATTAGACATTTGGCTGCTCAGTTGTTTTCTGGTCAGCTGCATGTCACTGCATCATTAGTTCATGCACAAGAGAGCTAACAGAAGGTCTACAGCTGATTTAACTGGGCCTGCTTTACTATCGGTTTTAGCAAAGCAGGCCATGATGAGAGTGAAGATGCATAATAAATCAGTTGGTGTAAAAAGTAAGATTTCACTGATGAACTTGGCAAATGACCTGGAGAACTATGGAACAATACAGAAGTGGTTAACTGAAAAGAGGAAGGAGTGGAGATAAAAAGGAACAGTTCACTAAAGCGTACCACCTGACCTGTGAAACATGGTGGCATGCGTTAACTGTCAATGGCAGCAGTAAGAGGAATTCTGAACTTGAAAAGAATCATTTTAACCTACTAAAGGCCTAAACTCACTGTGCAGCACAACAGCCACCCATAACATTCCGCTAAAGTAATCACGTCGTTTTTCAGACACAAAAAGTAGAATTTTCTAGACTAAACCAATCACCTGGCCTGAACCCACTAAGAATGCTTTTCACTTAGTGAAGCGAGCCGAAAACGAAAATGGCTGTGTTATGTATTATGTGCCTGGCAGAGCATCATGATTAACGCTCAGCGTCTGGTGGTGTCTATGGGTAATAGACTTCAGGCAACCATTGACTGAAAGACTCAGAAAGGATTTGCAACTAGAACTTATCACAATTATCACATGTATCATTAAGGTAATCTGTCCAATTACTTTTGGTGAGTGTAGAAAAAAGGCTGTTCAGCAAATATAAATGCCCTCAAATTAAAGCCGACATAAGCTGCATTCATTTTTTCTTTTCAAATCCAGTGTGCTGGATGAAAGAGTCGCCTGTACACTGTCCAACTACTTATGGACTGCACTGTGCACATCAGATGTTTACAAGGAAGGAGAAAGATTCCTTCTTGAATGAGTGGAATGAACAGGTCACAGTTTACGTCAACCTCTTTTTCATCTCATTTGCTGCCTCTGCATTCAAGTGTTTCCAACGTACCATTTCAACGCCAGAGCTGAATGATTCCACGGCATCCGTCCCAGACAAATTATCTGTCACTTTGTAATTGAGGTCTGGTGAAAAGCCTTGATTAACTGATGTCTGTGGCCATTTGCTCACACCCTGTTTCTAAAAATGAAGTCATGTGTGCTAATTACACCATGATCCAAAAATAAACACGGTTACATAATGCATTTTGATTGCACGTCTAAAAGATTTGCCGTTGCAAGATCAACATTGTGCGATTCGCTCGCAGAAGTAAGGCACAGACATGGGGAAGCAGATGCCTCAATGCTTCATATTTTTAGCCAAAAAACAAACAAATAAATAAATAAATGTACATGCTGCAGATGTTGAAGCGATTGCTATTGACATGGGCGCTGGGATGCACAGTCACTGTCTAAAGGTGAGATGCTCCTGGACTGCAGAGCTCAACCTGCTCAGCATACTTCAGTTGCGAGGGTGGGAAGGTGCTGCAATTAAAGGGATGTTAATGCATTTCACACATGCTATCATGGGACTGCTGAGTTTGAGGGCTCTGGCATCGGACTCAGGACAGCCAGCAGGCCTGCATACTAATACAATATGCTACAGAGTGCGCTTATTAATGCATGCTCTTGCCAACAGGCAGCTGGGAGATCACAGAATGATAGGTGAATGTGATGGTATGAGGATATGGTCAATGCCAAATTCACACTTCCATACATTGATTCTGATAGGATAAAGCGTAGACCTGATTACCACAAGATAATCCTACTGTTAAAAATACTTTACCCAACAATGCTAATGTTGCTAAGATAAATAGAAGCTGTTTCCCCTTCAGCTTACTTTCTCACATAAGCAAATAGACCCATATTAATGGGTGTTTATAAATAACTGGCAGTGACTGGCAGAAGTGTACATCTGATTGCTAGAGGACAATTTCAATGTAGGTATGTTATGACTGAAGTTTGAGGGGAGGGGCCGGCTTATAAATTTAAATCCTCACCTTCTGTTCCTGTGACAAAGTGTTTGCAATCCCAAATGCCACCCCATTTCCACCACGTTCCTCAGTCCTACATCAGTCCTAGTATAGCTATGACAGAAGCTGCCCAGAACTTCTGCCCCAGTTCTCAGAATTCCACCCCCCCAGTCAATTTTTCCCTCATAGTACCACCATATGTTGAAAGCATGGTCTTCACTCACAAAATGTCAAAAGAATATTTTCCCCCAAGTGATAATGTTGCAAACATACGGAAACTGTTTCTTACTAGCTTCCGAGTTCAATTCATATAAAAGTTGCCTATCCTCTGATACATCACTACAGAGCTCCAAACAGTCTCTAAAAAGCACCTTCAGCACAAAAAAATGCAAGTCAGGAGCCTAATGAAGTGGATTTCCAAAGCCGATCAACTGCACAAGTCTAAGATCACTATGTACAATGCCAAGCGTTGGCTGGACTTGAAAGCAGTGGAAGCATATTTTCTGGATTGATGAATCAAGTGTCAGTATCTGGCTGATGAATCTTGGTTTGGTGGATGTCAGGAAAATGCTACCTACCAGAACAGTACCAACAGTAAAGTTTGGTGGAGGAGGTATAATAAGCTGGGGCTGATTTTCAGGGTTTGGCTTCCTTAGTTCCAGTGAAAAGTAATGTTAATATTACAGCATACAGAGTCATTTTAGACAGTTATATGCTTCTAACTTTGTGACAAAAGGCCCTTTCCTGCTCCAGCAAACCCAACAAGGTCCCTTTATGCTCTACTGTTAAGTATTGAGTGTTTTAACAGTCAAAGATATGTAAGAACACCCACTGAGTTTGTATAGCAGGACTATGCACTTATTATTTTTATCTGGGTATTGGAAAAAAAAACAGCACTGCCTGGTCACCAGCATATGTTGTGTTTTGGATGCTGTCATGCTGGTCAACCAACAGCATAAACCAGCCCAGACCAACTTAGACTTTTCAGCAGGGATGTGTGTTCACACGGGCTGGGCTTAAAAGAGCTCTTTGCACTAGAAAAGTTAAAGTTGCTAGCATAAACGAAAGCTAGTGGGAGGCAATTAACATTTTATCTCTTGGATCGTGTTGTTATACACTAGATTTTACCTGCTAGCTTTCATCCATAGTTAGCCACATTAGCACAAGAGGGTGAAGAATTACTGGCCTGCATACTTATATGCCTTCTAGCAAACTTACAGGGCTTCATCAAAGGCCTTAGTCATGTACTTTTTTTGTACTTTTTGGAAGCATTACACCCGACTAGGAAAAGACAGAGTATTCAAATTTCATCCTTTCTTAGAATGACAGCTGAGTAACCATTCCAGGAATTGTGAAGCTGCAAGTGGCCACAGGGGTAATTTCAGTCTCATGTCACAGACACTAACACTAACACGGACAGGCCTTCAGAACTGTCAGTAATGCATCACTGAGGACAGACACATGACAGGCATCTCACTCACCTGCAGCTCTCAATTAAGCATCACCAATTAATCCTTACAGGGAGCTGAACAAAGATGGGTTAACTGGCTGAAAAAGTCCAAGAAAAAAGGCAATTGTATGGTCTCCATTGTAAAGGCCCTATTTCAGGAAATTCAGGGAAGTAATTAATTCGTGTCATGACTCACTGATGTACAACATGCCAATCTCTTAATGTAGTGCCATTTTAACAGCTCTAGATTTCCTTTTCTAAAAATATTGCCAGATTTTTGCCCACAATATACTTTGTTATTATTATTTATTTATAGAGAAGTAGCAGACATGGCTGGATTAATGTTTACATTTAATTCTGTAAGCCATCTGTAATATTGCAGTCTTGAGGGCTGGTGACTTTCAAAATACATTACTGACATCAACAACCTGAAAATGGCCTGAAGCAAAGGCAACATGAAAATGTTCTGCTCTATTTCTCTTTTTAATAACATGATTTCTCAATTCTGCCATTGCCTTTATTATAATATGTAAAGTGCATGATCTAAAAAAAAAGGATAGCTTTTTTGTCACAAACAACACAGTATCACACAGAAAGCTTCAATTACACAAGTGGCGAACCATGGCTATTAGTGCTGGGCCTCTTCTCATAGGCCATATACGTCTGAATTTGATTAAAAATGTGTGATTTTTTTTAAAAATTAAAATTGATAAAAGTACCATGACTGAGTTACAATAAAAAAAGCACTAAAATAAAAGAGGTCAGTTTTCCTTGGTAATTTTTTAAAACTATGTCAGGTATTTACATATTAATATCATACATACAGCCTCAAAAAAAAGCACAAATGCAAATATCATGACAATAGCAGACGATTCGTCCACCTACTCCGGGAGACGTGACCTACACCAAATACTGAGTTCTCTATGAATTCTCTTTCAAAACACTCACAACCATCACATTCAGCCGCTGAGGGAAGGAGTAATGTGGCACAACACTAAAACCACCATATTGTGTGTGTAATTCCACATTTAAACAAGAGAGGACTCAAAATTTCTAAAACTAATACAAAGTACTACTTTTGTATTTTGTATTTTTACAGAGAAAGACGCAACATTCCACCACACAGTGCTCTTTATTTAACACCAGGGCACAAAGGCAAGTATAAACCACTGAAGTTGGAGGGGAAGGCATCACCAGCCACAGGCCTTACAATGAAGATAGACCAACCCTCAACACAAAAACTAACTTAACCCGCACCTCGGCACAAAATAACACAGATGATGCATAACCTGTTTACAGTAACAAACAGTGACATTTAAACACATTAAAGTTCCTTTTTAGGAGAGTTCTCCTACCCTGAGCCTACACCTGTGGCCTCTTGGAGCCAGCACTAGCCTGTAGCATGTTGCTACAGTACTTATACCTTTACTTCAGTCATTTTTTAACTGAGTTAACATGGCTTTTTGTTTTCTTAACTTCTCTATAGGTTTAGGCTTTTCTATCCACCCCTCCAAATTTCATACTGATAACCATGCATTCTGCCTACTAGATTTTAAAAGGCAATTCCACAAATTTTTCCAAATTTCTGCATAATTCAATAGTTGGGAATCAAACAAAGTAATTCAAAGTGTTTTGATGGGAGATGGTTGATTATAAAGAACATTGCCAGCTCAGCTACAGCCATGGTGAGATGGGTTTTAAAACATTAGTTTTAGACTAAATGCATATTATAAAACTGCGTATAAAGCTATTATAAAGCTTTCAGAGGCATAGAACTCTGATCACCAGCACTGTGAATACTTCTGAATCAGCAAGCTTTTCCAGAGCACAGCATTCACAACGAACCACCTTAAATGACATTGTAACCATTTAATCATGAAAACATTTAATCAAAAATCAGTGGAATTGCCCTTTAATGAGTGAAAGAGGACTAAATGTCACCAAACTCTCTGAATGGATTGCCAGCAATATAGGTAAGATATGATCAAATGCTTTGTCAGCTTGGCCAGGCCTGATTGCTTAATGTCTCACAACATCCTTCAGACTAATGTAAGAAGACCACACCGGGGTCCTGCTCCAAGTCCCTGGCTTTCAGAAGGAGCTTTTGTCCCTCATCTGCTGAATGTGCAACATCCACAGTCCCACAGTTCAGAGCTGTACTGTTTCATTCTGTCCCCAGTCACAACAGGCCGTCGTGTATGGGCATAGGAAACCATAAGGGTCACTTCTGAAAGAGCTTCCTAAAGTGCCAAGAAGCCTTTTTTAGCCTCAAAAGCTACCCCCCCCCCCACTTCAGTCTTTCTTCCTTTCTCCTTTTTGTTCTCTTTCTTTTGCTTGCACAGATTACACATAATTAGCCAAGCGAACCTGAATTTATATTCAATTTCTTTCTTTCATTAGACTTCAGCAAAGCAGATTTGAATGAGTGAATGTGTGTCGACCATCCTCTCAACTAGGATCTGGAAATAGCAAATGTGTTTGCTTTAAGCTAAAGGTAAGAAAATGAGCATAAAGTACAGCAGGAGGGTGAGAGGATGAGAAAACGCCCAGAGTACTGTCAAGGGCAGAGGATGAGCTAATGTAGTACTTCATTCATTTTTAAAGCCATGTTTGTATTGAGTGTGGCTGAGACAATGACAACAGCGTTGCTAATGATTCGCCATGAGCAAACACGGCCAGCAAAGCAATAGCACGCTTTAGCTTGAGTGTTCATGCAGCTCTGTGGGCCTTTAGGCCTAGCACAAGCCTGAGCGATTTTCGATGGGTAATGCCCATTGACAGTGTCATTTAGCGCAAGACTAGGCTTAATCATTGCCTGGAAAACGGGTTCTTACGCAAGTAACTGCTGGGGCCAATTTATCACCTTAAAATATACAGTGTTTTGCAGTTGGGAAGCCACTGAATTTAATAAAACTATTAGAATGTATAAGGCGGTATGTCCTTATATTTATTTCAACATTTTAAGATTCCTTTATTAAAAGTGGCATTCCACTAAGTTTTCAATTCACTATAGAGAAACATACCTACTTCTTTACAGTGGTGGTAATAGGAGCCATTGGTCGCAATGTCTACATCTAGAGATGCATCAAAATAATTTTTTCCCCTTCAATACCAATACTGATACCCGATCAGTCAGTATCGGTCGATACAAAGTAGCCCAAGTCACATATAAGTCCTGACATTTATACAGTTACATTTTAAAAAGATTTTATTTTGGTGAAATCTGTGTTCTGCATCACAAACAGAATGCACTTAGCTTGGCTAGAGCATTTCCTTGTTGGATTATATTTATTAGATGCTTAAGAAAACGTATTTGTTTTTTTCCTGTATATATTTAGCATTTACTATTATATAATTAACAATAAGAGCTACATTTAACAACTTAAGTGAATGTGAAATATTGTACAAAACCATTAAAAACAGAACTCAACAGTGTACAGGTTTATTATTTATTTATTTATCTATAAGCTGTTGCTGAAAAAGTTTCTTCAAATTAAAGTTAATTAATGTGCAAACTCACCACATAGAAAGAAGATACAGTATTCAGTCACATTAGGCTTATTGTCTGCCCAAACTAACCCAATATGCAATAATAAAGCCCAATGAGCTTTAATAGAGAAATGCCATGCTTTTTATAACTGATATGAGAAGCTTTCAAAAGAAGACAGTAGACACTGTCTGTTTAATGAAGACTAGCTGGCCAGCCTGTTAGTAGCTTCTCTGCTTGCTTCCTCAGTTGAAAGATACGAACATTAGAATGGTTAGTAAGTATTACAGAAAGAACAGTAACACTTTGCTAGAGATAAACTCAAGTACAGGTAACACTATTATGATTTTATTATGCTCTATATAACTAGAGCACTGTGCCAGTTTTACATTGGACATTTAGAGATGCTCACAAATGGCTTATATGGCAATTTAGTCACATGCAAATAGTCAGAACACCCCCTGGACATATTTAGATTTTTTGAGTGAAAATAGGTTAACACAGTTTGTGTATGTGTGTGATATATATACACAGGGTGGGCCATTTATATGGATACACCCAAATAACATGGGAATGGTTGGTGATATTAACTTCCTGTTTGTGGCACATTAGTATTTGGGAGGGGGAAAACTTGGTGGGTGGTGACCATGGCGGCCATTTTGGATCCAACTTTAGTTTTTTCAATGGGAAGAGGGTCGTGTGACACATCAAACTTATTGAGAATTTCACAAGAAAAACAATGGTGTGCTTTAACGTAACTTTAATGTTTTAACGTAACTTTATTATTTCATGAGTTATTTACAAGTTTCTGACCACTTATAAAATGTGTTCAAAGTGCTGCCCGTTGTGTTGGATTGTCAATGCAGCCCTCTTCTCCCGCTCTTCACACACTGATAGCAACACCGCAGAAGAAATGCTAGCACAGGCTTCCAGTATCCGTAGTTTCAGGTGCTGCACATCTCGTATCTTCACAGCATAGACAATTGCCTTTAGATGACCCCAAAGATAAAAGTCTAAGGGGGTCAGATCGGGAGATCTTGGGGGCCATTCAACTGGCTCACGGTGACCAATCCACTTTCCAGGAAACTGTTCATCTAGGACTGCTCGGACCTGACACCCATAATGGGGTGGTGCACCATCTTGCTGGAAAAACTGAGGGAACGTGCCAGCTTCCAAAGTGGATTGGCGTCATGGGCCAGTTGAATGGCCCCCATGGTCTCCCAATCTGTATGTCTAATGAATGAATGTCCTTAAGTTGTTTAGTAGTCCGAATAAGCAGTTAAGTAGTTCAAATAAGCTAATGTTTTACTCTTAATTCGTATATAAATTTGCTCTTCACAGACCAACAATTGCTAGTATACTATATGCAAGGCCTGATAAGATAATCACCACTATCATGGTGGTCAGGCAGACAAGTGCATACAAACACTACACTACACAGTAATGCTTACAAAAGCAGATTCTCTGCTTCCACAAAATACACAATTTTTTATTCCAAGCATTCCTTTTCACATGTCTGAGTCCCTTAAGGACAGGAGGAACTCACCTGACAAGAATGCCTCCCTGAGGGACGTTCAGATGAGAGAGAGAGTGGCCATTTTAGTGAACAGCTAAGTGCAAAGAGACTTGGAGGGAAAAGGGCACAACTCTAAGAGGAAGATTACATTTTAATGGATTGTAGGTAGGGCACCGTGTCCTGAGAAGTTTGTCCTTGAACATCACTTCATTGACCAGATGAATAGTGGGTCAGTCTATTTATCAAAATATCAACTTTTCAGGTGAAAGTTAGTATGACGTGGTTTTAATGGGGGAAGGGAATCAATACTGCACAGCTTGCTTTGAGCTATTAATGGGTCAGTTAAAAGGAGTTGCGTGTGGATGTATAAAGGTTCAGCGTAGCTCCTGCTATGCTTCTTTTTTCAGTGTAACCACCATGACATGACAGGATGAAGGCCCAAAGTGAACACTAGCATAGTAGATTCATTCTGGGTTACCACTCAAAAAAAAAAGAAAAAAGAAAAGGTTCCTAAAGATTCTTGGCCTTCACTTAAGGGTTCTAGGAGAAATCTTTAATTGGTATAGAATCATTGAGAAGTTCTCTAAACTTAAAAGGTTGGCACTCAAAGATCTCATTCACAAACATGGTTTGTAATTAGAGGTGGAGTAATTAATGTAATCCATGGGATTAAATCTTCTCATGATATTTTAAACATAGCAGTATACATTATGTCATCGGTCATCCTTATGAGTATGTGTAGGTTGCTATTGGTTGCTTTCATCTGAAGGCATTTAAGTTGGCGCAAACATTTAAAACAGCATATATGTGATGTAAACAATGTCATCATGGAAACCATTGTGCCTTTTTCCATGGGCTAGAGGTTTGGGAACCAGTCTTGTGAACGGAAGGTCATTGGTTTGATCCCCTAAGCCGACAGTACATGATTCAGCAGGGCACATAACCCCCAACTGTTCTCCGGGCACTACGGATAGGGCTGCCTACCACTCCAGGCAAGTGTGCTCACTGCTCCCTAGTGTGTATGTGGTGTTTCACTGCATAGATGGGTTGCATTGCTGAGGTGAAATTTCCCCATTGTGGGACTAATAAGGGTCACTAAATCTAATAGCTTAATACAATATACAAAGGGTCTTTATGCAAATTAACTGACCAGCCAGTCAGATCACAACCCACTATGTCACGTCCACAGTGATGCAGTGAAATTTAACATTGGAAGCTGCAACAAGCAGGAGATATAGCGGTTGATTGCATTTTTTTTTTTGGTTTAAAACAATGCAGCCAATATAATAATGGTCTGCTTTGGTGCTCAGAATTGGCCTATAGCTCTACATGTACCTTCCCCTTTGTACCTAAACCTTCATGTGCTTTAGCGGTGAGCCCCCTAAAAGGCCAGCAGCTGTGCAGGGAAGCAATTTGGCTCACTGTAATGAAAACACAGCATTACTGCAGGTTATAAATGGAATATAAAAATATAAATGGGATATAAAAATACAAACTTCACTTTGAAACGAACGCCAAGTTCACATCTTTTTATGATTATCATTTTTAGCAGTTGCAGTCCTGAAATCCTCAGGACTGGACAGTATCAACAAACATTTTATCGGGGCTGCAAATACAGGAATTAAAAACATAGAAGACAATAACACAAGTGATGCCAATACAATAATAAATATCAATCAATCAAAAATATGATGGCAGCACATCAACGCATAACGAGCAGCAAAGGAAATACTAGGTGTAAGATCTGCGGTAGATGAAATGTCAGCGTATCAGTCTTCCCAGCACATGTCTAAAATTCAGCCAATACATAGTGATGCATTCAAGTCCTCCTCTATTCATCAACGTAGCCTTCAATACCAGGCCTGCACAGCAACCACAGCAGTAGCACTCTGGAAGTTTAGGCTCACTTTTTTGGCCACTTTCCACGACAGAAGCAAGTACAAAACATTGGGTGTAGCATGATGATTGACTAATCATGTGCATAGTGGCATCATAAGCAAACTAAGCCTCCCCACCCCTGTTAAAAATGTTGCTTTTCATAAAGCCTTAAGGAGTAGTGTGGGTGTATATTGGTTTGTCCACTGAATTCACAGGACCAAATCATAAGGCAAATATTCAGTAACTGCATGAAATACATGTACATTTTTATGTTATTAATTTTGTGAAAGCTCTCCTCAGATTAACAGAAAATGTGTTTTATGATCTACACATATTGCCCTATGCTTACAATTCACTGCTGTAAGCCAAAAATCTTGGGCACTCTTTGAATTTTTTAATAAAAGTAATTTTGACAGAGCAGATAATCTGTTTATAGTTTATAGGCCAGATTTGTGGAAAAATGGGTCGGCTTTCAGTAGAAAAGAAGTTGTGAGCTCAGCTTTTTTTATTATAGGGGTTTAAAATGACATCACCATCTATGTGACTGGAAAGAAGACAGTTACAGCTTCATACGACACCCAGCTTCTGAATCTATCTTATGAAATATGAAAGTTATGAAGAATATGAAGAAGTTAAACTCTATCACTGTTTAAGAGACATAATAGACACTGATAGTTTGTACAGTTGTGTGTGTGTGTGTGTGTGTGTGTGTGTGTGTGTGTGTGTGTGTGTGTGCGTGCATATATATGCAGATGTACTCACTGACGCTAATGATTTGTTTGACTGTTGGAGGTAATCAAAGCCAGTCCGTCAGTGCCGGGGGCATTACCTGTGCTCTGATACCAAAAAGTCACATTCAGCGGTGAGGCAATCAATGTCACCATGGCAGGGGGTCGGGGGATGCAATAAGAAGCAATAACTCAAGTCTTCGCTTCCCTCCGGTGGACATTTCTTTTCTGTAAATCATTCTGGGAAGCATGTAATTGTAGCTTAGTAAAAAAAAAGAATAACAGGTCATACATCATGCGTCACAGCAAACAGAAAATGGATTCATGACCGCATGGAGTGCAAATATAGAGACAGAGCCGTGGAAATGTGTGCATCCACTCTAAAGTTATATCAGCTATATCTTTTGTTCCTATTAAAAGTCACATGGATACGACTGGCACTACAGCGAGATTCAGATTGTAAAGTCTTATCGTCATATCACTAAAACCTTGACCTGATGTCAAGATTGAAAATACCACACTATTACTTTACTGTGATAATACACTAGTGTAGTACAGTCACGAACAAGGACAAACTGTTCTATTTGGCATCAGGCAGATTTTTACTATACTGAAATTCTGATTGTGTTGTTAGTCACACTGTAGTTATGACTGATCATGATTTTACTCTTTCATACTGAAAGTAATATATTCCATTTCTCAGAAAGTTCTTTTTTTTCAATTTTACATTGAAAGTCAAGGTTTGGTCTAAATTTAAACATCTCTCAGGGTCCCAACATGGCCTAGTCTCACAGAGCCAGACATGGTCTTTCTATAAGAAATATTGGGATAAATGCAGGTTGGGAAGCAGACAGTTCCATCAGTTAATGCTAGTGTTGCAATAGCAAGATAGCTTTGCTTGTTTTATCAATTGTACACCGAATGTTAAAGCAGTACATACAAAAAGAATTTGGGGGCAGGAAATTAGAAGGGGGCACCCAGGGCTGGTTCTAACCTTTGGGGGACCCTAAGCAGGATTTTTGGGCTTCCATCTTGCTAGTTGATGTAAAATTAGAAGCTAACAAATACCAATGACTACCACTAGTTGTATGAAATATATAAATGTATAACTGGCTATTTTGCATACTGCTGATGATTGGATGCTTGTTTGAGGTTGTAATAATGACAGGTAACTTTATCAGGATTCTCAATCCACAGGTCTGACTTACCATACAGTATTTCTTGTTTATATAGCTAGCTTTAAGCTTCGTTGGATGTTACCCTGGTTATAGTTATGACAGCGTTAAATTTTTACTGTTATAAATGCTTTACTTTCTACATTAGTTAGTATGATTTGTTTGGTTTTCATGTTCTTTCATGTTCATGGACAAGCAGATTGATTAAGTTGTTAAATGCTTTTGTGTTTGTTAGGTTTTGTGAAGCTGAAATTCAGTCAGAAAGTTGATTTAGGTTGAATCTGCTTTGTTAGACACACTAGAGATCAACTACCTCTTGTTGTCAAACTACCTCTTGTTGTCCAACACCCCAGATCGACTACTTCTTGCAGCCATTCGGCCCTAAGCAGCTGCTTATGTCACTTATTAGGTAGAGACAGCCCTGAGCACATGCCTATTTGCAGCAGATTATGTCACAATCCAGCACCAAAAGCTGAGCAGTTCATCCTCAAACGTGTGCTCTCATTATTAGATCATGCCCTGCCCTGCTAGACTAGGCATGGTCCTGCTGCCACAGGAGGACATGGGAGGAAAAAAAAATGGAAAGCTATGAAAAAAATGCTTACTGGTCAAACTTTTGCAATCACAAACGAAAGCATTTCGAATCCAATTCTGGGAAGAAGAGCCTCTCGTCATGCTTTGTGCACAGAGCAAGCGGCAGCAACATGAGCGCCTTGCTGCCATGTGGAGAACAAAATTCACTAAAATGTCATGAGAATTGCATCATACGGAACGCTTAATCCCCTGTGAAAATTCCAGAGGTGAAATAATGGCGAGGCCGAAGAACGCTGAGCACTCGACTTCTGCATGGCTGGATTTGTTGCAGATCAAGAATTTCTGTAGGTATGTTCAGATGAAGCTAGCAGTTTGTTCATATCTTATTCATGGGGGCAGGGGGTTGGGGGGGATCAATGAATCATCACCCAGTGTGCTTTCACGTCAAGAAGGACTACTTATTCACAGGTGCTTTCTGCAGTTTGGGTGTATTTCAGACTTAACTGCTAAAAGAAAAGAGGAGACAAAGTAATAGTCACAACAGCACGGCAGCAGGGAATAGTAATGGGCTTCTGAGGAATATTTTATATTGTTTGTCACGAGAGCTTAGGGAAGCATAAGACTATGGCTATATACTTCACCTACTACTGTAAATGAGTCGAACAAGAACCTGGAAGGCCAAAGCACTGCTGTGAGATTAGCATTTGATTAAAATAATCATAAGGATTTTGATAAGTTAAGCTATATAAAAACCAGTCCTGTAGAATATATCATTTCTTAAATGTCATCATGATACTGACTTTTGCAATACTGGAATGCAATAAATTTATAATATGCAAAGTATCATTCTAACCAATTACAGTGTTTTTCTTCATTGTGTGCTGTGAGCATTTTGACAAATCACAATTCCAGATAAGTTTCTGGTGTTTTGATGAATTAAAGTGTTCATATAATTCAAGTAATGTTCATTATTATGGTCAAAAAAATATTTTAAGGCATATCACAGGTGGGGAGAGTTTTGCTGTCAGGCTTTGTCAGAAGATAAGACTATCCCTTAGAGTAGAGGTGTATAGTTGTTGGCACAGTCAGACCTACAGAAAGAGAAACTGTGTCAGCTCCACCAACACTATCCAAAGACATGCATCTGAGATCTAAGACCACTCTTCCAAAAAACTGCATGGGCTCCCCCAATTCTATACAAAGGCACATTCACATGGTCAATATCATCCAATGTTGCCTCCATAACAACATTTATATCTACAAAATTACTTTATTTGCTTTTAGCTTTTTAAATTTTTGTCTTGTGCATTGTGTCCATGCTAACCAGGACCTGATGCTTAATGCTTCAGATTTCTATAGAACAACAGTTTAAATTAAAAGCTAAATAAATAGTAAGTGTCCTTTCTGGAAATGGGGTTTCTGCCATGTTGTCATTTACGAAACAGGACAAAAAAAAGCTATTTCAGATTTGGAAGCCATTCTACCAGCATTCGGGAAGCATGAGTTAAGTAGACAACCTTAAATATCGAAAGCACCACAATATTGTAATATGGAAAATATCATGCAATTGAATTTTATTAGTACTACCCAGCATCACCTCTTTTTAGGAACAATGGGGTGTGAGTGAAATCTACATCGCCTCTTCACACAAAGCATTATTATTCTAGATTATTCCAACTGGACCTGAACCAGAAGTGAAGGTCAGTTTAAAAAGGGTAAAAACAAACAGTACTTATTTACAGATTTTCAACCTCAGGCTTCGGTCTGTGAGCAAGTATGTACAATATGTAAGCCCCCAGAAAAGGCACCTAGATCTAAATGAACATTTTTCACATGTTCAGTATTAAATGATGTGTTATAATAAAATTAAAAGTTTAATTGAAATGGTGAAAAGTCTGGACTGGGCTTAAAGAGGTACATGTGTGTTGTCATAAAGCAAGTAATTGTTTTATTTCAGAAAAGAATATTAATTGTATTACTTCATAAGCTTATGCATGAAACTCTTTTAAGAATTGCAAATAATAATAACCAATAAACCTTAAAACAGACAACTATTATTAATAAAAAATGTTTGAAGTTTTAGTCCACTAGTTGTGATGAGTCAGTTTAGCAGATGCAAAACTACTGATCACATTTTACTTGTAGATGGTAATCGTCGATGAAAGCCTTCCATTTAAAATCTATGGACAAATGCAGTAAACATTGGTGGTGGGCTTACAGAGTCTGTGCATTTTCCCAATTACTCACAAAAAACATAAAAAAATGACAGAATTCCATTAATAATTCCCACAATTATCCTAATTATAGATAAAGATTCTAACACTTTCTCTGTCCTTGTGTATTCCACCAATTCTATACAAAGACACATGGTTGATATCTATGACTCCCTCAGATTATGTGGCCTCCTCCGCCAACTATGTCCAAAGACATGTAGTCGAGATCTATGACCCACACAATAAAAATTTTGGCTCTCCCAACTCAATCTAAAGACATATAGTCAAGATTTATTAACCCTCCCCCCGCCTTCAAAAAAATTGTGTGGGCACCTCCAACTGTATCCGAAGACCCATCATTGAGATCTATGACCTACATTGTGTGGACTCCACCAGCTCTGTCCAATGACATGACAGAGTCTTAACCAGTTCTGAAAACTGTCTTTCTAAGAGTCTGTTGGGTTTAACACGTGGTTCTCTACCAACACAGACATCTCAAACTAAAAAAAAATTTTCTCTCTTTTTCAAAGCTCACAGCAATAGACACAGAAGATGTGATACACTGCACTGGTAAAATATTTATTATTAAAAGTGCAAGTGGGCTCATATTCCCCTATACACTCAGCCCTCTATAGTCCTCTCATTGCTGAGCCCTGTGTAATTAGCCTACCATTTGGATTGCAGTATGAACAATCACTGTGATTGTTTAGTATCGTTCAATCAGTATGATTTGGACGTGTTTTTGAGGGATTTATTAAGGCCTGCTCCTCTGTCTAGATTTTCAGTCCTCTGTGGTGAGGAACACTTGTACCGAGTGCAACAAAAATAACACAGTATCAATGTAAATGTTGTTTAATCGGCCCCATATATCACACTGCTTATTCCTCTGTCTTTATTTTTCATTTTTCCCCCAGGTGCTTGTGGTTGTAACACATGCACAATAAATCAAATGGTGACAAACAGAAGTTTAAATGGTCATTTTTCTGTTCTGGGGGCCTACTAAAGATTTTATCTTGTACTCTGCAAAACTTTGGATCTTTAGATTGTAAATTAAGTTATAAAAGGGGCGAGGGCTCAGCTAATGGCAATGCAGCCAGACCAACCACACCTAGTCTGGCAAAACTGTATAACCATCCATCAAACAATACATAGCAACAGTACATATACTGTAGGGCTACAACAATACAGCATATCATATTGTTTTGAACTGTACCACTGCACTTGAATTTTAGTGCATGTCTAGTGTGTTAACTTGGGCCTAATATATTAGCTTGAAGTTAGAGCATTAGATCATGATAAGACAAGAGCGGTGCTTTACAGTAAGTTTTAACCTTTGTAAAGTCGAATGCTCTAATAAACTGAAAATGGAAACAATAACATTAACATAAGGTGGATTTTCAGCCACTCATTTTTGTTGTTGAAAAATGTGACATTAAGATTCAACTGTACTGTATCAAATCAGTTTTTAAAGTATATGTATTGGTACACCACAAAAAAATGGATAGTCCACTTCAGATGCTTTGTAGATACTTACTTTCATGCTACACTCAACTAAACATCTACTAAACTGACCATCATTTTATTTAACTCTAAACCTGCTCTATTCTTAACCCTAACCTCAACCCAAAACCTCAACCCAACCCTCACTGGTTGGGCTCACTGGCCCAAATCCTAACCCCACCACTGTTTAGAATCAACTGAGTTTCAACAGATAAATTGTTAACAATTTAAGCATTTGTAGATAATCTATAGGAGACTATAGTGGACAATCCAAACAAAGTAAGACCAAACATTGCATTGAGCATAACTATGATAGTACAATTACGTTTTTTAATAACAACTATTTTTATAAAATTCAATGTTTACCATGTATTCACATTGTATATGTGTGTGTCTTCATCATGTGTAGTGATACTGTAGACCAGTGGTTCTCAGACCAGTTCTCAGGGATCCCTAAATGGTCCACTGGTCTACAGTATCTGGCTACTATGGAGCCCTGCAGGTGACATCAAATGGGTTAATTAAGTCATGGTTTAGTAAGGCATGAAAAACGAGATAATCAAGTCATGGAAACGAGATAAGTCATGGTTAAGTAAGGCGTGGACATGAGATAATTAAGTTGTGGTTTAGTAAGGCATGGAAAACGTGATAATCAATCATGGAAACGAGGTAATTAAGTCATGGTTTAGTAAGTCGTTGGTAGGAGATTGTGCCTTATTAAGATGTGGCAAGGCTTAATTATTTCATTCCCACACCCTACTAAATCGTGGCCATGCCTTGCTAAGTTGTGGCCACGACTTAATTATCTTTTTCCCATGTCTTACTATATCTTAACCATGTATTATCTTTATTTATACAGGATGTCAGCAGCACGGCTGTGTAGTCTACAGCAAACATACTGTATCGTTTTTTGGGGAACACACAGCATAACAGAACTATGTGATGCAATAGATATCTAATGCAGAAGACATTTAAAAATGTTTTTTTTTTAATGGTCATTAATCTTTCATATTCTTAAGTATTCTGCTGAATGAAGACCTGTCTCAATGAACATGAGATCTTTGCCACAATCAGACTTCACCACTTCATCAAGCTTGGACAGTGACAGCTAAAGCACCATCTCATGACTGGGGTGGAGACCAAACAGAGAAAGAGACCAGTGCCCATGATAACCAAAGGGAGTCCCTGAGTGTAATCCAATCTTTCCACTTGTCCGGCCTTTGTATCACATCCTGGCTCGGCAGGGTTGATTAAATGTTAGTCGGACTCTCATCACTTTTGACAGGCCAGCTACTATCTTAGGGTTTGGCGGCAAGTAGGGAAATTAATTGATTCATATCTTTTGGAGCAGAGCCTTGGTGAAGCTTTCCCTTATCTAAGTCTCAGGGGTGAAAAAATATTTAAAAAAAAAAAAAGATTAATTTCTTTGCATCTTTTCAATAAGGTCTGATGAGATACTTAATTTAAGACACTGAATATGAGCAGCAATTGCTTGGTTGCAGTGACCTCAAAAGCAAACAAGATTAGCATTTTTTCCCAGTGATTAAAATGATACAGAAGCAATGTGATAACAGAGGAGGAGAACAGACTGTATAGACGCTAGCACAGAGATAATGGGAATTCCAGCATGACAGCTCAACTACAGCTAACAGGTTCAAAGCAAACGCTACAGTTTCAAGAAAAAACTTTTACAGCAAAGAAAATCTACCCAAACTCCAACTATTACAGCAAAGAAAATCTACCCAAACTCCAACTATTACAGCAAAGAAAATCTACCCAAACTCCAACAATTACAGCAAAGAAAATCTACCAAACTCCAACTATTACAGCAAAGAAAATCTACCCAAACTCCAACAATTACAGCAAAGAAAATCTACCAAACTCCAACTATTACAGCAAAGAAAATCTACCCAAACTCCAACAATTACAGCAAAGAAAATCTACCAAACTCCAACTATTACAGCAAAGAAAATCTACCCAAACTCCAACAATTACAGCAAAGAAAATCTACCAAACTCCAACTATTACAGCAAAGAAAATCTACCAAACTCCAACTATTACAGCAAAGAAAATTTACCCAAAAATTTACCCATCTACCAAACAAAGACACTGTGGGTGATGAGCTCAGCTGTCACCCACTGGAACTTCATAATTGCTCCTGTAAAGCTGGCGTAGACGAAACCGGGAGCAACTAGTGTTTGTTAGTTTTCATGACTGTTTACCTCTGGATGAGCCACGCGAAGCACTGTTCTTTTGCGATGTGGGTCAGTTTAGGAGCGTGATCTGTTCAGACTGGTGTTGCATGCAGATCACATTTAAAAGTTAATGTGAACAGCTAAACAAAAAAATCGGATTTGGTGAGAAAATCAGATTTGGGCCACTTTTACCTGCTGTGTAAACGTAGCCTTAGAAAACATCAAAAGATCATTTGACCTGGAGTGTCCAAAGTTTTGCATACAACTAGGATTATATCTGGTATTGACATTTGGTGTCATATAAGCACCACACTTTACCACATTCATGCTATCACTAACTTAACGAACGTGGCAAGCAATGTTCTGAAAATAAACTTTGAAAAGGCCTACATAAAAGCATCTCAACTTCACTGCAGAAACCTCAAAATATAGTTATAATTTTTGCTATCTGTCTGCACTGTCTGCTTTGCATACTGTTAGAATGCTGAAATCATATATAATGATTTAATTTTTTGTTTCCACTGGGAAATCATTCAGTAAAAACATTTCTTGTGGAGTCCCACAAGGTTCAATTTTAGGGCATTTGCTTTCCTCTTTTGTTACCTTTAAAATATACATACATACATACACACATACATACATACACACACACACATAAACACACACACACACACACATATATATTTATATTTATATATTTATATACACACAAACACACACACACACACTTTCCTTCTGGAAAACAAAATGCTTTTGCATACAACTAGGATTATATCTGGCATTGACATTTGGTGTCATATAAGCACCACACTTTAACCAAACTGGAGCTAAAATGGGAGAGATATGAGGGCTGAACAGGTCTGAGAGCCAATCATTGCCTACTAAAATATGCTGTCTTATGGCCTATCTATAAAGTATGAATATGAGAAAAGGGAAGAATATTAATTGCATGGGGCTAGTTACAGGTCGAGACTTGTCCGATAGGGGTTTCTTTTTTTATGATTTATTCTTAATTAACTGCAGCACTATTGATCAAATCAGCAAACACTGCCATCTTGGATTTCGGGGAGTATCAAGGGAGGGAAAATTGCTTCTAGGTTCTATATTCATCTAGCACACTGCTGTGCCACTCAGCACTCTGCAGGCAAATAGATTACAATTAGTCTGGTGTAATGGCCCATAAGCCCTGCTCTAAAGGCTGCTGGGAAACCTGCGGGATGATTATGGATGACATGATCTAAACAGCACCGAATGGGGCTAGATGAAATAGTGCTACTCACTTTAACATTTAGATGTGCACATTATGAACTTAAGCGCCTCCAAGCCACCAGATTTTTTTTTTTCCCCAGCTCTAACTCATCAGCCTGGGGCTCCTCTCCAACAACACTTCAGCATTGCAACCAAATATTTGAACATTTAAAAAAGAAGAGAAAAGACAAAGCCACACATGGGTATTTTTTTCCCTGTGGAAACATCTTGAGAATTGAGAATTGTTTGAAGCATAACAAGAATACTTGCTGTCTAAAACATAATGATCTTCATTTCACAAGCTTGCTGAGTGCTAATCTAGCCTGATGAGAGCAGAAAAGTTGAACAGAGAGTGAAACCAATTATGTCATTGTCCATGGCTCACATTCATGCTATCACTAACTTAACGAACGTGGCAAGCAATGTTCTGAAAATAAACTTTGAAAAGGCCTACATAAAAGCATCTCAACTTCACTGCAGAAACCTCAAGATATAGTTATAATTTTTGCTATCTGTCTGCACTGTCTGCTTTGCATGCTGTTATAATGCTGAAAGCATATATAATGATTTAATTTTTTTGTTTCCACTGGGAAATCATTCAGTCAAAAAATAACATTTCTTGTGGAGTCCCACAAAGTTCAAGTTTAGGGCCTTTGCTTTCCTTTTGTTACCTTTAAAATATACAAACACACACACACTATATATATATATATATATATATATATATATATATATATATATATATATATATATATATATATATATATATACACAATTTTCAGCTATGCTGATGACACAATTCTTCATTAACATTCCTTCTGGAAAGCAAAATGCTGTGGACAGGCTTACCAGTTGTGTGCCAGAGATTTCTCAGTGTCACAAATTTTCTACAACTAAATTAGGAATGTAAACAATCATTGGTACTAAAATCCAGCTGTTTTATTAGAAACTAGATTCTTGCTTTGTGAACCAAAGCTGAGGTATAAAATCTGGGTGTAATCTTCTATTCTGAGCTCTGTTATATCCCACACGTTGACGCAGACACTAAAGTAGCTTTTATCATATGAGAAATATCACTAAATTTTGACCTTTTCTATCTCAAAGCAGAGAAACTTGTTCATGCATTTGTTGCAACAGAGTTGATAACTAATGCTCTTCTTAATGGGCTTCCTAAGAAAATAACCCATTCACTTCAACTTTTACAAAATGGAGCAGCAAAAATAGCTTCCCAGTTTTGAAAGAACTTTATTTTACTCATTATTAAAGCCTCACAGAATGTCTGCCTGTTAATTATTTTTGCTATCTCTTAGATCTGGAGATATTGGCCTTCTGTAAACATCTGTAAAATGCAGAAAACATTGAGAGCGTTTTTCTTTTTTTTTTTTACATTAACTGTAATAATAACAATAGTAATCAGTAAACAGTAATCAAACTCTCTGGATAAGCAACTAGCATTATAAAGTAACAAAAACTAGGCTGACAAACAAAAAAAATGCTGCGGTGTGCTAGCCAGTGTTCATTCTGGCTACCAGAAGGAAGGCCTTTATAAAACACCATTAACCTGATAGATAGGGTTGTAGTCATGCAAGAACCTCCTAATACATAACAGAGAGAGGTCACACAGTCATTGTATCTGTTAGACAGAGATGACTTCAGTGGACTTTGGTTAATACACATAAAAACAAGCGAGCGGAACGGAATTGGAAGCAATTTCTTAACATCTCAATTGTCAGTGACAGTGTAGACTACATCAAGGCAAGATTCATGTGGCATCCAAGTGAGCGATTGTGAAAAGCAGCATGAATAAGAAGGAGCATCAAACACAGAGGATACGGACCTGCTAAACGCAGGTCTACTGAATCCGGCACGACCAGAGCAGCGAAGGACACAGCATAATGGATGATTAGTTGTGTAATGAGAGCATGATGCATAACTGTGGGCTGCTTCTAGTGCAATGTGGGAATAACACCTCACACGGAGAAAAGGATCTTTGTCTCACAGCGAGTACAAAGCACACATTGTTGGAACATCTGCATTCCACAGCAGTGTCTCAACAACTGCCATATGGTCATAAAAATAGACTGCGCTTCTTTGGCACTCAACAATGGGCAATACCAAACTTGAGAGACCTGACTTTTAGATATGTAAAACCCTGCAGAGCTGCTTTCGAGCCAAGAGACCCATGCTAACAGTGAGTTGATGGCAGTAATACATATTCAGGGTGAGGTTAAAAGGGCAATATAGAATGAAAATAGGCTTCTAAACAGATAGGTCTTGTAACATAGTGACATGGTTGTGCATCATTCATAAGCCAGAAGTCTCATGAGGCATGCACTTGAGCCCTACACGGCAATGCCTGAGTCAGTTCCAAAGAGAAGGCTTGGGTTAAGCTCTGGGGATATTTAAACACCATAAAAAATCTATGAGCCATTGCTTTTTCCTGGAACTCTCGGTGGTTGAGGAGGATTCAAAATCAGCCCTAATTTGGCATGTCTGACCTGTAGGATTTGTGAGGTACGAGATCAGAACAGAACCTTGGTTCTGCAATTAAAGGTTTGTGCAATAGGATGATCAGTGGAAATTCTCATTGCACTTGACTTAACTCACAATTAAAAGCAAAATCACCACATTGCAGGGCCTCCATCACAAAGAGTTTCCATGCCAAGAATGAGTGATGATATGCAGTACAAGAGGGGATGTAACCAAATTTCTTATGCAAATGTTAAGGTGAGTAAGAATTCTGGTAGGGATCATATCCATACCATCATTGTTCTAGGTAAATTGGACCAAATAGCTCAGTGGAGCAAAGCTGGCATTGAATTAGATCCAGTTGAGACTGGGATGCCTCCTTTAATCCTGTAACTAATTGTAAAAGCTCATTGATAAGTTTGCAGGGAGGATAAATCTACTTTTACCCAAGCCCTACAATCAATGTGGAGGAGGCTAGTATACAAAGACAAACACATGAGGCAATGACAGCACACTTTTTAAAAACCCAAGAGTGCCCCTCTGGCACTATAAGTACACCATTGCACCATCTTTCATGCTAACATCATATGCCAGAAGAAGCACTTATTTATCAAGCACAGTAATCCGTTATGGGATTCTGTCAACGTGACTTCACTTTTCCAGTCTAACAAAAAGAAAGATGGCAAACCAAACTACTCATCAGATTTTTGTCCACTAGAGGGAGAAGTGACTCTATAGTGAGCAGCTGTGCTTGAGGATCTTACTATGATACAGTTTATATTAAATTCTTTGTTGAGGATCAATAGGTCGATATCTCCATGTCCCTTTTTCCACTCCAGGAATCCTGCAAATGACTGAGGGACCTATGGGAGACAGTTGCCTGGAATCTGCCTTAAGCAGTCTCCATTTGAGGGGGTAAAATTGAGGGTAGAGCACAAAGATGTCAACTTCTTTCAAAACAAACAAAAAACAGATCTGAAACTTTCCTTGAAATGGAAGTTGGATCTTGTAGGCAGTGCCCCTGAGGAATAGCAAGTACATGAGCTTCACCACATAAGTGGATGCTAACATGCTTGCTGGCCAGTTCCTGTACTCCCTGGTGACACTTTCCTTATCATACAAATTTCCTCTCCAGCAGAGTCTGATGTACACGCCCTCTAATGAACAAAAAACATAAACATGATCCAGACTTAAATACTGAAGCAAAAATCATTGTCTCTTACCTTCATAGATTGCTTTAAATCCTTGGGCACTCACAGCAAAATCTGTGGTGAACCACAGTGCTAGTATAGACCCCGAACTTACTATCGGCGATGGCAACATGAAGCCAGACAACCTGAAAAAGAGAGAGTCGTTTAAGTGGATTCAAATGCAACACTTTATTGAACTTCAACTGACCATCAACGCAACAAATACATCAATATATTTCACTAAAAATAAAAACATTCAAATTTTATAATAAATTTAAAATTAGTAAATGAATTCCAATACTAATACAAATACTTTAAATATGTCACAGCATATTAAGTTTAGATTTAGAAATATACAAATTAAGTGCTGGTATATTTTCATGAAGCTCCTTAGGAAACAGTAGAACACATTCTATTCTGTGTTATGATGATACTGTATGTGCGGAGAAGAGCCCTTTACAGTTTTCATTATAGACATTGCAATAATCAGTTTCATGTTGAAGTTCATGCTTTCAGTAATTTCCTCCTTAAATATACTATGGCAGGTGAATACATACAAGTTACATTACAAATAATGGCATTTGTGATGTGGCTGCATCTGTATCATACACATACGTATATAGAGGCAACATGACACACATCTGGATGAACTGGTAACCTCTCATATATACACTGCATTAAAAGTTTCAGGAACCCTTGCCTCCCTTTGAAATTGCTCGATGTTACTAAAAAAAACCAAAACCTTTGTTAAGCTAAATCATCTCATATTCATACTTAATTTTTGCTAATGCTTTGGGTACATTGAGTGTCTGAGACTAGATAAGTGCTGACGTCACAGCAGTGTTTGCCATGTGTGGTCATGTGCAAAAGTTTAAACACCTCTAGTTATATTACATGGTTTGTTGATCTATGTGAAAATGAGTTAACACATCCTCTACATAAAACACTTAAATATGGCATATATATATATATATATATATATATATATATATATATACACACACACATACACACACACATATACACATACACACTGACACACACACACACACACATACATACATTAGATAGATAGATAGATAGATAGATAGATAGATAGATAGATAGATAGATAGATAGATAGATAGATAGATAGATAGATATGTATACATACATACATACACACATGCACACATTAACTTTCACTGTGATAATCAACAAAACGTAATTTGACCAGGGTGCCCAAACCTCTTCATACAACAGTACTCCCAAACTTACGGTTGTCACTTGTTGAAAATCTAACTTTAAACAGCTCTTTAATATATTAAACTTTTGAAGGATTTTGTACATGGCTCGCTAGTGCTGTATAGTGCACTATGTAAGATTTGAAACGGTTTCTATGCCCAAACAGTGCTTCACATGTTCAGTAGCAACTGAGGCTGAATCCCAAATAGCCAATACACAAAAACTGCACTATTTGGGTGTTGAGTCCATATTTACACAGAACACTACATAGGAAGCAGGGGACCTTTTGGGATTAAGTGATAATTAGCACACTGCATGGTGTTATGTGGATTTTATTTCTTAGAGGAAGCACTTATGTTCACAAATGTTTGTGTCATGTGTTGAAAATGCTGAAAATCGCAGAAGTAATAACTACCACTTACCAAGCTGCTGTTTTTCGTATTTCACTCTTTAAAGATATAGCAAATTCTTTTCATCATCAGAATGAGCCAACATGCAAGTTTGGTTTGTACACCAGGAAGAACTATAATGGCCAACCATGTAAAAGGCTACAGCCAGGAGATGCCCCCTGGTGACCAATACAGGGAGCACAGTTTGGTGGCGGAAGCTTGGTGCTCCTTCGAAGCTCAGACTGCGTTCCAGCTGAATTGTAGTGACAAAGTTCAAGAGTGTTGATTAACAGAAAAAAAATATTTATCTGTTATTCCTACTTCAGATTCTAAGCTATTCCAAGCTATTGATAGATCACTTTATGCAATTTTGTATCACATTTGTAGTGCAAGATAAGAATCACTCAACATATGTCACAACCTGGGAACTGCGGTCACTTACTTGCAATTTCCTTGCTCGTGCTCTCAACAAGTAATTATCCTGAGACGCAAGGGCTTCAATATGTATTTTTTTCCCTAGTAAGAAGCTCATAATTATGGTATTTCCAGGACAACATGAGTGTGGCCTGAGTGAGTGAGGAGGAAAGACACTACACGTCACCAACACATATCAGCAGCTTCCCTCATTATATACCTGAATTTCAATTAAAAATACAGAAGCCTGAATCTGCACTTTACGTCCAAAATTTTGTAGGCAACTGCTTGTCCAATACCAAGTTAATACCAAGTTTGCTCCTTTACTGCAGTAACAGTCTCTACTTTTCTGGGAAGGCCTGACACTAGATGTTGGAACATTGCTGTGAGAATTTGATTGTAGCCACTAGAGCACTAATGAGGTCAGGTACTGATGTTGGATCACTCACTAATCCCAAAGGTACTGGATGGAGCGCCATCACTCCAGAGAACACAGCTCCACTGCTCTGTAGCCCAGTGCTTGAGGGCTTCATACCCCTGTAGCTAATGCTTAGCATTGGGCATGGTGACCGTAGGCTCATGTGCAGCTTCCCCAGAGCATCCAAATACTTTTCTATGGAAATTATACAAGCTGTGTTTGTTCAGTTGAGCATCTGTGTCAGCAGTGGGGGCAACTTCAGCAGCTAAATTCACTTATTAAAAGGGATACTTTTGGACATTTAGTGTTGGTAGATGTGGCTGAGGGATAAACCAAACAAGACTGGGCAAGCCTAGTTTTGCTGAAATGCAATCAGCTAGAAAAAAAAACACCACAAACTTTATGTATTGGATGGCAAATAAATGTTTCAGTCAGCCTGCAGTGTGTGATGGGTACTATGGCGGCTGCTGCTGCTAGTACTACTACTACTACTACTACTACTACTACTACTACTACTACTACTACTACTACTACTAGTAATAATAATAATAATCATAAGTAGAATGTTCAACAGTTGTTTAAGCAAATTAAGCCACCTTATGTAAACAGTAAAATTATGTGCCTCTTATTATTATAGCAGTGATGTCCAAGCAAGTTATCATTGTCCCATTCTGGAAAAGGAGCAGTAGCAGATAATTCTATTCTCCATGAATTCATTTGATAATTCATTTAATGATTCTGACATATGTGTTTACTGCTATGTCATGACAGAATGGGGGGTGTAGTGTAGTGGGTAACACATCTGCCTTCTATGCTGTAGACCAGGGATCGATTCCCTGGCTAGGCGAGCACCCTACGCTATACCAATAAGAGTTCTTGAGTATTACCTGGGTAAAATGATCAAACTGTAAGCTGCTCTGGGTAAGAGCGCCTTCCAAATGCATAAATGTAAATTAATCTGTATAGACAAATTTAGCCAGCTGTGCAGCTGGAGCAAAATGATAATAACAGACTGTAAACATAGTATCAAACCGTTGATTTCTACTCACACATATCCTCACAAATGTCTGCAGTTATTCAGTCATGTACCAAACAAAATGAACCTGTTCTCTGTTATAGAAGAATGAGCTAAAACATTCTCTAGGCACTAGCATGTACGCTAATACCTTATATCATAAGTAAGGTAATGTTTTATTGGAGAACAACTTTTTCTTTACAAAGTAATCATTCAAAAATAGCAACTGACACATCAGAATACTATATGAATTTACATTCAGCTGCACTCTTGTAGTGCTTGGTGGCCTTTCATACATACAGTGTTTGTGCCGAGAAGATGAGCAGCGAGAAAGCTATACAGACATTTCTCTTTCCAGACAGATAAATGGTCCTTTCAGTCACTTTCATAAATGATATATTTATAATACCTTTTTATAATAAGTGCATGGTATATTTGTGAATTCTTAACAGCATTCTGACTCGGATTAGGTCAAAGTTTTAAGCCTGGTAGACAATCTGGGAAATCTGTTTGTAGCATGGAATGTTTAGTATTTCATCATGAATTAAATATATTACAAAAATAGTGTTGAAGTTTGTATACTTTTTCATTTAATTTTCATTGATTTTCATGGCTTAAGCAGTGAGAAGTCTATCCTCTAAATATCGTGCCACTTCAGTGCGGTGTTTGAAATGCTTTGCCACTTTGCACATGCAGCCTGTGTGAAAATGCTGACCACTTAATATGGGCACCGAAATGAAAAGCAAGACTATCTACGTCGCTCACGCCAGTGTGTACGTGTGAATCAGGCCTAATTCCTAAGAAAGAATTCCAACTGAAGTCAGACACAGAGCTCAAATACAAATAGTATGATGTGTTATTGTACCCATTATTAGCATAATGTGTTTACTGAATGTATTTCTACTTTCTTCCATTGTTAGTCTTATATCGGTAGAGTTGCGAGTGTATGTAGACAACATTTAATGGTATACAGCACCACCTGATTGTCTTGGGTGATGCTTGCAAATGGGAATCAGTCAGTCAGTTAGTCAGTCAGTGACTCAGTGAGAGAAATCAACTCTTGCAGAGGGGCCTGCTGGGTACAACTCAGATGCGTTTGTTGTTTGTTGAAAGGCACAGCGCACCAAGCTGAATCTTTGACCACGCACTCTTAATCTCAGGCCTCTGGGTACCATCTGACCTCTGCCACAACCCAGGTAAATTACAAGGGCATCAGAGGGAGATCAAATCCAGGTCCAGTGAAGTAAAGGCAGCCTCTGTGGTGTGAGGTGAAGGATCAGACATGTTCATTTGATGAAAGCCCTGGTAGATACAGCCTCATTCTTCAGGGAGCACACTTAAGTGCTGCTGGACCAGCGACCTTCAATCTAAGGCCAAAATTTCAGGTGGTCACCTCTGATGGCTCGGCTGTCTGCTTCTGCTTTTCCAGAGCAGGAGAACAGTGGAGCAGAACGATTCAGGCCCCCCAAAGCTCCAAAGAAATCGGCTCACATCAGCCTCATTTGCAAAGGGAAGGCGTGCTCTGCTAGTAACATTACAGTTATTTTAAGACTGTACATTTCGAACACATTGTTCTGTACCTCTGCTTGAACTTGTAGGCCTACATCTGCAACAGATGTTGCCATTTTCTCTAGTGGTGCAACTATCATGTCATGGCAAATGTGTCTTTGATAAATCTTTTATTTTTTCCCTGTTGTTATGACCAATGATGCTGTGTTTGTTCTACACAGCATTCCATGTTTTGTCTCATTTCGAACTTGAGTGGTGTATCAATCTTTCATTTGATATTGTTACGCAGGACAACTCTGCTGAATCATTTATTTGTTTCTCATCTAGCCTCAATGGATGGAGGGGGCCTGAAAGAAAAATGAATGCTATTGAAATGTAGCCTTGCAAATGACAGTCTTATTCACCTGCGGAATGCATTTATTCGTCTTTGGGCCAGCGTACAATGGGGTGGTGCTCAGGCAACCCAAATAGATCTCCGCGTTGTGTCTCACATGTTAAGCCGAATATTATGCTAAGATCTGTATTCCCTGGGCTTGTTAACATACGACGCTGGGATGGGAGATTGTGAATCCATGAATTCAAATATCCAAACGCAGGTGGCTTGGCATAAAATGTCTGCCCGGAAACAATGTGCAAGCAGATGTGGAGATGGAGGGGAGAAGTACTGTAAAACAGGATAAGCCCTTAGAAAATGATGTAAGGTCAAAATTTATAGGTGCTTGCGCTGTCATGCAGTGGCAGCCCCCTTTGACTGAATGATGCTAGGGGACTTTGTGTAACAGCATCAACTTTTCATCTGCTTCTTTCTTGCTGGAGTGCATTGTAAATTTAAAGCCCACGCAAGGATATACAAAAGGAGGTGCAAAAGATATATGCATGCTGATTTTTTTTCCCCACTGAAAAACAATTAAAAATGCTGGGAAATGCAAAAAGAAAGCATTCGTTTTGCACGACATGCTATCTGCCACATAGTTTGAAGTGCATCGAATTGAAGTTCAGGTAGCGTTCTCCTCAGGATATGCATATCTCGCAAACACGCAAATCACTGTCTCGGTTTCTTAGCTCTGCCTGTGAAGCGCCTTGACAGTGAGCAGATCAGGATGTCGTTTGACATCCCTCAGTTAAATTTCTTCACACCAAATGCCTCACAGTATTACCTCAAACTCACTGCATAAGCAACCCTCCACCTCCTGCTACTGTCAGGTCTATAAAAACAGCACAGTATAAGCAATAAGCAATGGCAGGGTATTAGAACAGGAGGTATTTTAAGGTGAGCTTGATCAGCTATGATAACAGGCCCTGAAATGCATTTAACAGTCTAAATGGAAGCGCCATCTCTCTGTCGTAAACAGCATTATTGAGCTACTACTCATTTGAACAATGAAGCGATCACCCATTGCATTTCTCTACCAAGGTATGATGTGGCTAGGCTATGATTAAAAGTATTACGCAGTATTGGTAGCAGCCACTGTAAATGTATGCATGCTAAAATCAACATCTGTAGACATTCCTCCAGAGAATCCAGGTACTGCCACGCATATGCATTAGCATGCTTCACCTTGACGTGCCCAGTGTCTCATAAACCGTCAGGTAGGATTTTCCGCCGTCAAACTAGAGCCCTGAATGTGTTGGATCTTAGCTCCTCTCTGTGAAATAATTTAAGAGTTGACTGGTTCACCATGCATGAAATGAGTTGTTTCTTTATGACAGCGGCCTGTTACCTGTAAAAAGCTATGCTTATGAAAAACTGCAGAAGCCGGCGTGCTGACAATACTGTGGGGAAAAAAATCTGTATATCATTACAGCAGATAGTAATTGTTGCATCAAAATCATTACCATAACAAAAAAATGGCTGCCTCATTTTGCAACCATTTGCTTCAACCTGTTCAGCTTCATATTCTCATTCCTTTAAAGCATATGTAAACCAGTAGAACTCAATCAGCACATATGCCTAATTTCCTTGCTCTGCTTGTCCAAACTCAGCTTGACAAGTGTTGTCTCACCCATGTGAGCAGTTTAAAGGCCAACATACTCCAGGTGGTAAATTGCTGTAATCTTTGCCCCGTTCACTGGGCAGCTGTGGCGTTTCCTCTTTTTCTCATAGGCACAAACACTGGTGAGATGGCAGTGCAGCTCAGCTGTCTGGAGTTTTTATTACATCACGTATCAAAGCTGAGCTTTGGAGCAGCTGTGTTTCTGGAGGGGTCAGTTCAGAGTGCATTAGTTCAAAGTGAAGAGGGGACTTGGCTCCCTTTCAAACATGACTTTATCAAATGACTCCAATGGTTCACTTCAGCACCAGGAACAGAGTTTTCCTTTGGGTGTAGATTTCTAGGAATTTTTGGAATGACCTTTAGTGAGGTTAGTCTATACTTATTAGGCTATAGGGTTTTCATCAGTCTGATAGAGGGAGACAGTACGCACCCCTTCTAATAAAACATGGCCACATATTGATCACAACCGCAGGCGCTTCGTTTATACTCCTTTAAGTTCCAGTGATTAACAGGTAAGTAAATGGTTAACCAAATATGTAATTGTTAACCAAATATGTAACCACCAGGGGTTCATCCTGAGAGAGGATCAAACTCACAACCCTTATTGCTGCCTGGTGGACACTAGAAGATGGCCTCCGAGCAACTGAGGGTCAGGAGAAAGGTGTGCACTTAAAAGAAACACAAGGGGCTAAGAGCTGGGAAAACAAACTAGACAAGGAACAGACTAAAACAGGAACAGGAAAGTAGCTGGTCACAGTGGAAGGAGATAAACTCAGTCATGTTGTTGCCAGCCGAACATGCTATGCAGCATGCCACTGAAAGGGACAATGGTTGTGCCAACTAAAGACTTAGGATGACCCAAACTAAGAGCTCCCCAAAACTCAAACCAAAAAACTCCGCTCTTTAATCTCACCCTTGCCTCTCCCTGAACTTGGAGAGTGAAACACACTCAAGAATTACTTTTTTTTTTTTATAATTATGCTGGAGAACAATTTGTGAAAGGAAAGACTTGAAATTTGAGACATATACCAAGGTTACGGGCAGAGCAATGTGCATGTAGCTGTGTGAGCTCAAGACTGAGCGCCGAGCAATGTGTGAGCACCCTTAAATAGGGTGCCCACAGCTGCTACCGCTCAGCCCCAGTTATTCAGTCCTGGCTCTCCGGCCCCTCCTAGTGGCTGGAAGTAGCCTAGCAAGTGCCTGGACATTACTTTTAATGGACAAATAAATGTTTTTAGCATAGGTCAAACAATCATTTAAGTTTATTTCACTTCCAACAGAATAACAATTCCTATTTGAATTGATAGCATTATCATTCAAGCTGAGGAACATGTCATGTTTAGAGTGTATGTATGAGGACACAGTAGGCAACTGGTTTTGCTAGAAACGCCTCCTAAAAATTAAGCAAACATATTAATGATGGTCTTAATCCTAATCATGAACATGCTGCAGTTGTCAGCTCCTCAGTTTAAATATATATTTTCATACAGTACTATCAGTACTATTGGTACTAAATTCCATGGTCCATCCAAAGAACGCTTTAATATCTCGGTGCATTAATACAGTATGTATTACTATACAGAATAAGAGAGCCCATTAGTTTGCGTGTAACAGGTATTTTACAACATTTGTCAGCTTATAAGTCTGAAGGTTTCTGTTTTATAATTGGTATTTTAATGGTTTGCATGCTTGAATTTAGTCTTGCTGATTAATAATTAATCACAAACTAAAGACATTTTGTTATTGATAAAACGTATTAAATTGAATCTCAAATTTTGCATACCTAAAAAAAACCCAAAAAAAACCCCAATATAATAGATTGTACTAAATTACTTTGGGTAACATTTTGAGTTCCAAGACAGTTTAATTAAATTATGCTGAAATGTCTAAGAGCGTTTTCACACTTGGACCGCTGAGTCATGGTTTCTTATGTGAACACATAATATGAACTCAGACCCGTCTAAACAGCCCCAAAAATGAGAGGCGGTCTCAGTTTGTTTGTAGTTTGTTTTGTGGTTCAATTAGTTTGTTCATTGTGAAAACAACACGGCCCCAGTCCGCTTTAGCTCTGCTTTATGGTGAAGACCTTGAGGCTCGCCGTACACACAGCCACAGTCTTCAGGGCTTCAGCAGGTAAAACAGACTAAGGGTCATTTATAAGGTTCTACTCAGGATAAAGTCTGTCTGAACTCTGAGACAAACAGCAGTGCTGACTTATTAAAGCAATAAGATGCGAGAGCTCGCGTGATTTTACCGTGTTAAAGGCTTGAGCTAGGCACGTAACACAGTTTTCTGCTGCTTTCACACAGAATGCTGAATGAATGAAACTTCGCCGGGTAGAGCTTCAGTGAGGAGCACAGCCGAAAACGGAGCCCACTTTTCTGAGCCATTTTTCCAATTTTGCACAATGCACTTTGGCCAATCGTTTCAGCGCAGCCAATAGGAGAGCAGAAGGCAGGTCTGGTGGTTCTTCTCATCACCTGATAGGTTGGATTTTTCCGAGAACGCTGCCCACTTGGCGAGCGCTGTGCACACTGTGAAAGGGGTCTGAGTTCTAATGGAGCTGTGGTCTGAACAAGAAGTGGTCTGAGCACTCAAAGGACCAGAAAGAAGACTGAGTCCTCATTATAGTTCACTTACACTGTGAACACAAAAAGAACTAAGGCCATTTGCTGTGGGTTCCCTTCCAGGTTCACTTTAACAGAACTCAGTTCGGTTCTTTTAAAATGAACTATATGCGAAAACACTGTAATAGGTTCTAGCTATAAAGCTAAAAGACAGTTAAATATCTCATAATTGAGTAATTACTTGGAGCAACTAGGTGGTGCATGCAAACATACTTGCACTAAGATTCACTGTAATGTAATGTGTTTAATGAGGAATGTAGATCAGAAAAATCTCCAAGTACTATGAAGGCATACCTGCTACAAAGACAATGTATGAGATGTAAAAGAATGAGTCTTACTATGATTTTTCTAAATCCTTATATTTTATTCCTATCTATGCAACAACATGCTGTAAGCATTAGTATAGACAGTATAACAAATATCTTTCTCTAAGGGTTAACAGGGTTTTATACAGCCTAACACTATAGTACTCCAACAAAAGAATGCAGAGCTATAATATATTGAAATGACTTTATAACAAAAGTAAACCTAATTTTAAAGATACTCTTTTTGCTTTTATAAAACACCCAGTTATGTCTACAGTTGCTAATTAAATCAGGGATGCACAGCAAGTAATAGGAAATAGCACTTTAAAGTCTTTGCACCTAATATTGTCAGTTTACCTCATCTAACTATTCAATACTTGCAGGTTTCTTCTGATTTACTTTCATGCATAAACTAAAGGCATTATAGTCAGCTTTAGTGCAGATTTCCTTGTACTTACCACCATTATTAATGACAATAATTATTCAGTTATGAGAAATTTTTCCATTTAATAGACAGAAGCTTTTAGGCATTTCAGTGTACTTTAGAAGAGGCTACTGCTCTGACATATCAATAGAGATATAAAGCTCTTGACAATGCTTAGCAGATGAAATGCGGTGGCTTAGGTTTGCTGGGATTAGAGAGCTTCTACACTCTACAGTCCAACGATGAAAACAATAGTCAAATAAACTGAAACACAGAAAAAAACTGTCACAATTGGCTCCTCCCACTCCTCCATGTGCTTTTCTGTTTACTTTCTGGTCGTCCACGTGCCCCTTGTTTTGATTCTTTGATGTCCTGCCCCCTTGTTTCGATACTCCGCCCCTAATTATTTCCACCTGTTTCCCACCTGTCCCTTGTCTTCCCTCTGATAGATACAGCCCTGGTCTGTGTTGGTCTTTGTTTGATTGTGTTTTATGTACTGAATGTGTTGAATATGTTTGTATTGTTTGTATTGTCTGTATGTTTGATATGTGCTGCTTGACTCTTGTTTGAGGTACTGTGCTTCTGTTTGTCATGTCTGTCCTATGATCCCTCCATGTTGGCTCAATGAACCTGGACTGTCTAGACCCTGATTTTGGATTTGCCTGTAATAAATCTTGCTTCTCTCAGCACGTGCGTCCACCTCCACATCGCTCCTCATTACAGAAACACGTCATTTTTGAGAAAAATCTGAGATTCATCTGGATCGCAAATGACCTTTTGACGGATCGTGTCACATTTTATTTTAAAAGATTGACCCTCAAAATGAATTCATTTAAAGGATCTTGATTTAATGAAGAAAATATTCTTTGTCAAAATTCACTAACTTAAAAAAAACGCTGTTTGCCTAAGTATTCAACCCCATGTGGTGTGGTGTTTACACAGATGAAAGCTTTTGCTTTAACAAGTATGCAACTGGCATACAGTTGGCCTCTACCTGATAATCATTACAAAAGATCACCTTCTTCTAGATAAAAGGCTCCTTTAGTTCAGGTACCATTGGTCAGACTGAAAATGAATATTGAAGTGTTGAAGACCGCTGGTAAAATGGATGATGCAAAATGCAAGGAGATACTGCAAGACAACCTGCTCCAGTCTGCTAAAGAACGAAAGCTTGAGGGAAAATTCACCTCTCAGCAGGACAACGATCCCAAACGCAAGACCACAGCAGGACTGGTTGAACAAGAAGGTTTTGTTGCAAACATGAGGATCAGGGATTAGGATAAAAGAATATTACAGAGAGGCCTTCTGGATTTGTGAACGTGTATCATTGTTTACTAACAGTATGAATAAGGATTTTGATCTCAGTTTTGGTGACACTATTTTAAGTGATCCTTTTTTGAAACAAACTTAACAGACTCTGAATAACATGTCAAAAACATGAGTGCTAGGATTAGGTTTTCGATTGAGGTTAGGGCCAGGGTGAGGATTAAGATTAGGTTTTGGGTTGAAGTTAAGGTTAGGATTAGGGCCAGGGTGAGGGTTAGGATTAGGTTTTGGGTTGAGGTTAAGGTTAGGGCCAGGGTGAGGATTAGGATTAGGTTTTGGGTTGAGGTTAAGGTTAGGGCCAGGGTGAGGATAAAGATTAGGTTTTGGGTTGAGGTTAAGGTTAGGGTTAGGGCCAGGGTGAGGGTTAGGATTAGGCTTTGGGTTGAGATTAAGGTTAAGGTTAGGGCCAGGGTTAGGATTAGGCTTTGGGTTGAGATTAAGGTTAAGGTTAGGGCCAGGGTTAGGATTGGGTTTTGAGTTGAGGTTAAGGTTAGGGCCAGGGTTAGGATTAGGATTAGGTTTTGGGTTGAAGTTACGGTCAAGGCTAGGATTAGGCCCAGGGTTAGGATTAAGTTTTTAATTAATTTAGGATTAAGGCTTTGGGTTGAGATTAAGGTTAAGGTTAGGGCCAGGGTTAGGATTGGGTTTTGAGTTGAGGTTAAGGTTAGGGCCAGGGCCAGGGTTAGGATTAGGCTTTGGGTTGAGATTAAGGTTAAGGTTAGGGCCAGGGTTAGGATTGGGTTTTGAGTTGAGGTTAAGGTTAGGGCCAGGGTTAGGATTAGGATTAGGTTTTGGGTTGAAGTTACGGTCAAGGCTAGGATTAGGCCCAGGGTTAGGATTAAGTTTTTAATTAATTTAGGATTAAGGATTTTAATATATTTGATTTCCATCTATCTTCTAGTAGTTGGGGCTTCAAAAAGGGGTAAGAGGCTGGAACGTTTGCTTGGCTTGCTTCTGGCTTTTTATGCTCTATTCAGTGGAATAATTATGTATATTTTGTGCTAGACTTGTCTTTTTTTGCAGTGGCATGCAATACTTTCTCCACTCCATTCTGAACAACAAAAAGGTGAATGTTCCACTGTCCAAGCCAAAGTCCAGATCTCCATCCAACCGAGTATCTGTCGCATTTGAAAAGTCCACAAGCTTGATCCAAACATCCTGAACAGCCACAAGCAAATCTGCCAGGATGAACAGGTAAAAACAGTGTGCAAACTTATCCAAACAGACTGAAAGCTGTTAATGACTGAATATTAATGAAAGCAGCATTTTCATTTTTTTAAAGATTCATAAAGATCCATGTGATGAATCTAATGACTTAAGCAGTCTAGACTATTTTGTAAGGCACTGTACCAGACTGTCCAAAGAAGTATTGGACATGCTAAATAGAGAAGAAATAAGGTGAAAGTTTTGCCTAATATTTGTCCAAATGCCTGAATTTCTATGGTGCTTTTTGAGTTGAACATTCAATAATCTAAACTCTAAACTGAATGTTTTACCCATGTTTATAACAAGATACAGTGATTCCTGTGCTCTCAGGCCACAAATGCAACCAGAACAAGCAAAAAGTCTGATGATACAATGAATATTGTGTGTTTAGATGCATAGGTTTTTGCCAATCCAATTGAATACATTACAATTATTGATTAAGACTGACGTGTTTATGCTCACTCTACTCAACAATCTGATGGAAAACCTTTGCTTACATGCATACTAGAAGTAATCCAGTCCAAAGTTACAGGCATCAAAGAGAACCACTCAGTGTAGACATTACCAAGACAATGAGCATTATGTGAGTCCAGACAGAGTGAGCTGAGCAGCAGTGAGCAGTGCTTGTGTTTCTAATTGCTTTAAAATGATGTCAGACTCAGAAAAATGTCCTTCACATGTCCTTATTAAAGAAGGCTAAGAGGACGATGTCGTGTTTTGAGACTGTCCCACTGTCGTCGTTTAAAGATCAGAGCATAAACTTCTTCTCCTCTGCAGACCAGTTTCTGCTCTTGCCATGTTGAATGTTATAAACTGTCACTATGACATGATGCACATACAGAATGTACTTAAACTTTCCGATTGGGAATGTAATGGGATACAGGCAATTGCATGGATATTATTCTTCTGTTTAACAGATTATTTACAGGATTGCCAGCCTTGTTCATTTGGATAAAAACTGTATTCCGAATGGCCTCAGTCAGACTAGCCTATTCTAATTGAGGTGTATACATGGATGCATTCTATTCGGATTGAACTATTAGTCGGATTAATTAGCAGATTATCAGGCTGCATGTAAACATGGCTAGTGTCTCATAATCCCCAGCCAAAATAACTGGTAGATCCTCCAGTAATTTTGAAACTGGACACTAAACAGTTGAGTAGCAGGAGATCCAGACTATTCAGGCAGGAAAGAGTTCTCTTAATGTCTGTAACTAAGGCTAAAATAAGGTAGCCATTTTGAACAAATTGCATAAATGGCCAATTACACAATGGGTAGAAATATAATACACAGCGATGCTCAAAGTAAATTGTCAATTCAAAGGTAATTATCAAACCAGACATGCTTTTATAAACCACCAGTGCGGATCTGTCAAATCAAGTGGTAGCAGAGGTCATCATGGCTATGCAAGGATTTTAAAAGACTGCGCATAAAGTCCAAAGCACAAATTACATAAATTACTTCATGAGTACCCAGTACCTTCTGCAGTTACTTGATCCTCACCTTAATTATATTGTACTTCAATGAATTCAAAGCAAAGAGCATCTTGATGGGTCCAAAAATGTTGGATGGAGGCAATTTCAAAGTAATTTCAGGGTGGATAATGAACCCACCCTGAAACTTCCTTGTGTTCTTTTGTTCAGTTCTTCCAAAATAAGAGATGCACATGTAATTACTCTCCAGAACATCACTGGTATGATTATGGGGATCTGACCTTCAAAGTGTGCTCTTCAAATAATTGGAGCACAGTAAAAGAAAGAAGGGAGCAGCTCCACACAATGACGTAATCCCAGGCTGGTGATCTTGGAAGACAATGGCGTGTCTTTGCTCTGATGTTTAAGGAGAACCTAAAATTAGACAGTTCAGCTACATATGACCACTCGGGTTATGTGCAGCTGCGTCTGAACAGTGCTGCTTCTTTGAGGGATTTTCTTTGGTCTAATTCTTTGAGAGAGAAAAAAAAAACATGCTACAGAAGACTTGAGATGAGCACAAAATCAAGTCTTTTGTCTCAAGTCTGAGGGAAAAGTTGCAGTGCTACTCTCTCAGGCTTAAATCGAGCAAGCTCCACCAGGGCAGCTTTTGCTCACACTGAATATCCTTTTTCCTTAGAAAAGATTTAGTTCAGTGGCTGTTTCAACCCCTCTGCAGAACAACTGTGGCTGTGGAAAAAAAATAAATAAATAAATACAAATAATAAAAAATACACTCACTTGTTTCAGGTTGCCTTATACTCCTGATTTTATGCGCTCAACTGTAATATATTTTTATTTTCTCCTTTCCCTTTCCGAATATTATGGATTTTTTGGTTATATCTTTGGCAGCTGGGTTGTTGTGAACAGGAGTGCTTTGGCGATTCACAGTGCTTTCGTGTCTCATCATCTGACTGGACGATAGCTGACAACAGACTCTTGAAAAGATGGAATGTAGGCTCTTCAATAAAGAATGACTGAAGCTATAGCAACCTGGACAAGAACTTAAAGCAGGGGACTACATCACTCTTTCTACCAACGGGGTGCTTGATTCTCCAAAACACTGTAGACCAAAGCCAGTAAAACAAACAAAACGAGCTCATTTGTTTTGGCCAAGTCCCTTTTTTTTCCTAAAGAGTATATACAACCTACATAATTTTGGATTCAATGAGTAAATGCTCAAGAAGGCACACTCAGTCCTCCCATTCTAAGACCTTCTCAAAAATACTGTGAAATGGCCACCAGGTGTAACATTCGTCATCCTGTAAAAGGGTGAGCACACCAGTGGTGACCACCAGTGGTGTAGACACAATATATTGGTATATCCATCACATGGCTCAGCAAGCCTTGGCTCTCTTTGACTTGCAGTACAAGTGCATCAATCATAGGGTCAGCAACTCTCTTGGCCTGCTACAGAATTGAATTCCTGACAGAGCTCCTGTCCACGGCCTCCAAGCAGTTTTACACAGCTTTCTCTTCATGATGCCCGAGCTGCAGTTGTGGGCCTATGAAGAAACAATAGCGTAGTATTGCTCTTACTTTGCTTTCCTTTTTCTCTCAGATGTGAGTAATGCCAGTTTTAGAGCCAGATTTCAAAGTCTCAGGCAAGGTGATATATGCCTCAAAAACAATGTAACTAGAAGAGGCAAGGACAACAGAAAGAATGTACAAAGTTAAGCTTTAAGATTTCTGTTAACTGTGAAACCTTGAGAGTACGTTGCCTAGGTCAGAAGTTAGGGTACTGAACAGGGAGTCAGCGTTCATAAGGTTTAAAATGGAAGACAACTGCTGAATGGTCTCTCACTTGCCTCTCCACCTTGAAAAATATTAAATGTTTAGTTTTCACACTTACACTTACCAAAAAGAAGGGTTTATGTCTAGCAGGACACGTCATTAGCAATTGTGAATCAAACTTGAACTGAAATCTTCATAGCAACCTGTTAGCTATTTAGCTAACCAGTTGCGTTAGACTTTCCATACATTACTGCAGCTTTACTTGATGTACATGTTTACCACTAAATACCTACTACCTACATAATCATCCACAATACTATAGTTCACAAGTATTGTGCTTTATTTATTCATTTCATGAACAAAATATGACATTAAAGTAGGCTGACATGTTAACAGAGTAACAGCTAACAAGCTAATTAGGCTCCTGAAGATGAAAGTGTTAAGTGAAAATCTATCTGGTCTTCAGTTGACTATGTTTCAGCTATAGCTACCAAGAATTGCACCATGGTTAGTTTTGTGCTAACCTAGTTGTTGTCTAGTGTTGCACAAAGCTGTTCAATGCTAACAGAAATTAGCATCATGTTAGTATTGTTCATCAGATGAAGAAAGGCTAAATTGCACTGTACATTGCATGATGTATTGTATGAATGACAATGTTGGTGAACTGAATCACACACACACACACACACACACACACACACACACACACACACACACACACACACACACACACACACTTTCTAAGCCGCTTCTCCTTCTCGGTCGCAGGGGGTGCTGGAGTCTATCCCAGCGGTCATCGGGTGGAAGGCAGGATACACCCTGGACAGGTCACATTCACACCTAGGGGCAATTTACCATGTCCAATTGGCCTGACTGCGTAGTAAACCGGAGGAAACCGGAGGAAACCCACGCAGACACGCGGAGAACATGCAAAATCCACACAGAAAGGACCCTGGTCACCCAGGCTGGGGAATTGAACCCTGGCCCTACTTGCTGTGAGGCAACAGCGCTACCCACCATAATGACAGGCTAAGCACAGTATAATCGATGAGCGCATCCATTACATCCATCCATCTGTGTCGCACATAATTGAGTCGTCGATGTCCTGAAGGGACCGAGCATGTGCTCAAATTTGTATTTATTATGAACTGATTCAATACATACGTTAGCATAAGCTAACATAACTACACTACTGCACAGCCTGATCGTTTGTTCCATATCTGATCAGGGCTTCATTTACTAATTTATTAGTCAAGCTGACAGTGCCAACAGAACTGTAAATGAGCTAGTCTTAGCACAAAGGGTTCATTTTTATTTCTTGTTCCTGGTCAGATGAGGTACCTTAAAATGCCTCATGTTAAAAAGACAAAATTGGCACTTAATAAAACCCATGAAATGCAGCCTAAAATATACAATAACATATTACACAGACAAACCTACATTGAACACATTACTGGCATTACAATCAAAACTATGCACACATCATAGTGCAAGCAGCAGATTTATTATGTACTACATCCAGCTGTGATGATCAAGCATTTTCACTTTTCACATCCTCCACAGCACCAGCTGAACCTACAAGACAATAATCTACATCGACATAAAGGCGAAAAAAAAAAAAAGTGCAGCCAATTCAGAACCATGATCTTCCCCCATAATGTAGTGATGAAATTCTCTTTACACTGCAATACATCTGTCGGCCTTTATTCTCTTGTCTTGCATGATAGAATCATTCACTGCACTCATGTGGGCTGACACTGAAAAGGTGCTTGAACTCGTCCTGACAGGACCGTAAAATGTGAAATGTGTCGTCATAGTGGGCTCACTCAGATATAATAGCCATTTTTTCCCCCCGTTCATTGTATTCCCATTCATTTCCTATACCTTCCGAACACTAAAATGTATTTCAGCATATAATGTCAAATTAACCAAATATAGTTTAAAATGCATTTATTTTTAAATGTATGGGAGAATACTAGACACAGAAATGTACTATGGAAAACTAAATGTATGTAAAGGTATTTATCAAATACATTTGAAAATGTATGAAAATAGCCAAAGTACTTGCATAATGCACTTTACTGTTTGGCACATTTTGAAATGGATTTGTATTCATTCATCAAGCAAATGAACCTTTAACATAAAATAGCAAGTGTTGTAGGTATTGAGACTGAAAATGCAGTTATGATTTGATATCTTTGGAAAAACTACATATGGTTGCAACATATAATAAATAACAAATAAATGCATTTTAAATATATATTTAATAAATATATTTTTACACCCCCTTCTAAAAAATAATGGACTAGCATGAATTACATGCTGGACTAAGCTGGTTTGTGTTGGTCTTCAGCTGGTTCAGCTACTTGTTTAACATACCAACACCCAAAACTCAATGAAGGTCAGTTTTACTGGTAATCAGTGATGCTGGTCCTTGTTGGGTTTTACAGACTGAAAGGGTGGCATTAAAAAATAAAACAAAAAAAAACTCTTTTCTAAGCTTATTTAAGCCTAAAACACATTTGCTGGAGCCTATCCCAGCGGTCAAAACTCATACATATTAGGCAACCACAAACTCAAAGATGCTAATAATTTTTTGGTATCACACTTTATTTGATAACAGGCTAATGTCAGTCTGTTGCTCAAATATTATAGATTGTATCAGTAATCTGCTAATGTCTCGCTACAGATGGAAGCACTTGAGCTAGTAGGCTAGCTTTAAAAAAATGAACAAATTCTCCCTTAGAAACCATTAGATTAAACCTTAATGGTTTTGCTTTCTAATGGACATTTTCATGATGGTTTTCAATGGAGACCACCAGTTTCCTGTAGAACACCTTTAGATCCCATTAGGAAACCCTCAAACGCATTTAGAATCAGCCACTGGTCACCTGCTAAACCATTAGGATCATTTACACTGTGATATCAACCCATTATAAAAGCCACAAAAACATTACAAAACCATCAGGAACCAACAGAAACACTTAATGGGTTTATCAGCAGGGCTGCTAGAAAAACTAACATAGACCAGCCTGGCAGATCACTAGTAAAACCAGTATATGTTGTGTTTTTGATGCTGGTACCAACACAAGACCAGCATAAACCAGTACAGACCAAGCAGAAACTCACAAAGATACCAATAATATTGTGCACATTTTGAGAACATAGAAAATATGAGATTTTCCTTGGTCTCACTAGACAGCTAGCTAGCAGACTAGCTAAAAACAAACCACAACAAATGTTGTGTAATCAGAAAGTCAGAGAGATGCTAACATTTAGCTATTACATCTATATTACATCTAGATACTGTCATGGTACTATAACATATTTTAAAGAGCAATATCACACCAGGAGGGTGATAATATCTGAATTGAAGTGAGCTAGCAGGCTATGATAAATGCTAACTAACCAGAAAGGAGGCCTAAGGAGTACTAATGACATGCTATTACATAATTGACATGCTGCTCTCTATAATGTTGCCACATATCACAGATGCATCCATGGCTACTACTTCAATCTATTTAGTCTATACTATTTCCCAGGGAATGTTGTTGCTTAGTGAATAGTGTCACCTCACTTTAGTCTATGCACTCCTGTGCCACCGCACTCAAAACAGCCAATGATACCAGCACTCTCAATACTGTAAGTAAACTTATGCATGGCTGCACAGGTGCGTAATGTGGAAAAACACTTAAAATGTTGCTGAAAGGCACTGACCCACAGGGGCACAAAAATGTCAGCGTTCTGATATATTCCCCCCAGCAAACTTCAGACGTACAATAGGCCTCTGAAACCTGACTCAAGAAATGAAAAAAAGTATGCGAATGCTGTGTGATTCTGCCAGCATGTGCCAGTAAAAACGAGTAAAAACGAGGACACCAATATTATTCCACCCACTCACTTATAACCTGAAACCTACAGTACATCAAATCAAACAGATTATGTGGGGGAGTAAAGCATCATCCTCGAAGCAGAATTTCGGGAGCCGCTCGGCGCAGAAGACACACAACAGGATGCATGCTTTCCATTCTTTGTGTAGCAACTTCCTGTCGGGAGTAGGAGAAAAGCAACAAAAAATCGTGACGGCGAAAAAAAGAACCTTTAAATCAAAGACGCGATGTGTAGCTGTGCTGATAGCAATAAGGAGCTTTAGCTTATCAGACTGCCACCGTTACGACAATGTTAATTTTCCTGCTCATTATGCGGGATTTGTAACGTTATGTTAGCGCCAAGCTAAAAATCATATACATTCACTTCACCAAACTGTGTTCAATATTGCTCATAGCAGCTGTGACTTACATACAGACACTTTGAAGCTTGCAAGCCATTCAAGCAGTACATCTCTGCTGTCGGAACTAAACCTTGCATCTTCAAAACGGTCACTTTACAGGAGAAGGAAAAAACATACTTTACTTTTAATGTAAGTTAATGGAACCAGACGTTTTTCCAAGTCATTTTGGGCTGCTTTTTTTAGTCCATTCCTCATGAAATTTACATATAATGTAAAAGGCACCATGTACTTTCAACATATGTCAAAAATTTAAAAATGGAGATAAAGTTTTATTCTGACAGCAGCGATATTGTTCACTTTGTACCGCAGTTTTACTGGAAATCCTTCATTAATTACAACTTAAAGCCTATACTGAAGGAGGTTTTTGAGCTATAAAGTCCACAACAGCTAATTTTAGGGCTATTATTAGCATGACAACAGACATCAGGCTCTAAGGTGTTATGCACACTCAGGCACAAAAATTCCTGGTGTAATCCAGAACCCGAGAAATTTTACAGGTTCTCTTGGAATTGTAAAAACGTGGGATAAAAGAATTACTAATTGCATCATCACATATTCCCAGCTAGCAAATGTTACCATGGCGAATGTTCTTGCATAGTGATGATTATAAAAAGTCAAGTCAAAGTTTACTTATGTAACACTTTTTACAAGAGGTGTTGTCAAAAAGCAGCTTTACGGAAAAATTCTGGTCTGAACCCCCATGAGCAAGCCAGTGGTGAAAGTCATGAGGAAAAACTCCAAAAGCAAGAAGAAGAAACCTTGAGAATAACCAAGACTCAAAAAGGGAACCCCTCCTCCTCTGGTCAACAATGGATAGAAAACAGTGTTAGTATAAACTATTAAAATACAAAAATGAGGGAAAAGAGGTGAAGCAAAGGTTATAATTCGGTGGTTTGAGATAGATAATTATAAAAACATCAATTGACAAGCCAAAATACTGTTCCAGTTTACATTCTGGTGAACCTGGAGGTCATGTAATAGAGGTTGATGACTTTATCTTCACCTAAAAGAGTGAAATAGTCTAAATTACACTGCTTACACTGTAAAATGAGAATCACCAACTGAAGTCAGACACAGCCTGAGCACAAATAAGCACTCAGTACTCACTGCTGTGTTGCTGCTCTCATTATTATGCAGAGCTGTTGTTTTTCTAAGACCCATGACATGTTTCAGTGTTTTCCCTTTTCTTTTATTATTCATATTTGAGCCCTACATCAGGGCATGTCGACTTGGTTTCATTTAATTAGGTTTATTGTGCTACCCGCAGTTTGTCTTGGGTGACGTTTGTACATTCACATTTCAACAATGGATGTCAGTCAGTCAGTCATTGAAATACTGGGACTCTTTAGGCTGGCCTGCTGGGTAGTTCAGCAATAATATATTGTTTTAAATTATTTATTTTATTCCTAACCACACATGCCTTATTTGAATACCTGATTAACTATGTTTGATATATGTAAATGTACACATTGCACCTGTAAAGTGCAAATAGTTATGTCAGCTTATTATCATTTTGTTTCATAAAAGTGCTTTTGTCCTGTTATTGTAGTGTCAAAATCGCTTTTTCTTTCTTGTCTATAATTATTTACATCTTAAAAAAGGCCAATAATCTAAAATAAGATCAAAGTAATCAGATTACAATATTTTAGTTTTATAATCCTTTGGATTTGGCAAATTACATGTCTTACAGGAACAGTTCAAACAGAACAGAACAAATCAAAATAAGATAATTTTCCACTTAGTCGATCATGCAAGACATTTGAATTCCTTAGTTTATTCCTTAATTAACAATCCACGCTGTTAGAAATTAGGGTTCTGCTCAGGTACATTTTTCATTCATCAAAGTACAAACATTGTAAATGTTCAAAGCTACAGCAGTGGTTTCAAGGTCCAGTTCTGAACCTTAAATAGGTTTTTCCAGTTGAAAAGTTCGTATTTGTACCTTTTCATAACCGAATGTTTTAAACCAGAACAGTAAGATAAAAAGCCTGGGGGTGAGGCGGGGTGTGTGGAGTCAGTACCGCTTTGAAAATATCATTTCAGTGGATTCTGGTTCAGTTATGTTCCCTGACTAAAGGTACTGAGATGTACCCTTGAGGGTCCCACCCCAGTGACGAGAGTGGTACTGCCCCAGTGACAGTTAAGTACTTTTATATCTGAGAGTGTCCAGCTCAAAACGTTTCTGTATCTATCCAGATCTACATTAAGGTCACAAAGACTTGATGTAGTTTAGGACACAGTATGAGCCAATACAAGTCACCTCAGGAGTCGGAGAGCTGATCTAGTACCAGTATTTGTGGCAATGACTGTCATGTATGTGGGGAATCTGACCCAAGATAAAGTCTTGAGTAATCTGTACTGGAATACATTAATGTCGTTCTTCCAACCCTGATAATGCGGCAATGACAAACTGTTGTTTAATGTGCGATTTAAGCTTCAAATTCAAAACATTCATTGCGTATAGGCAACGTTCCTCACAAGACCAGTGTTTGAGAAGTACTGGACATCAGTTCGGTATCTGCATAGATGAGCTGAAGGGGAAAACTGTTGATTTTCTCCCACCTGACCTCTGCAGAGCACTCATGCCTTATTCTTTCCAAGCCTCGGTGCTTTATTTACAGGAGTGATTATGGGAGCTGCAATGAAACGCACAAATAATGAAGATGACACGTTGATGAATTTACAAATTAGACAAAAAGACACTGGGTAATTGTAGCTGTATGACAGTTCACTGCGCACAGAGACTGCTCAAATTCAGTGGTATCAGAGCACTACAGAAGTGGCACAGCCTCAGGAGCTAGTGCCAAAAAGCTACTACAGAACCTATAGCAAGGCTGAACTCTGTCAATATGGAATAGTAGCAACCCTTTCTAAAGAAAAAGAACTGAGTGGCACATAGTTCAAAAAATATTGATTAAATGTGTTAAAGAACACACCCCACTGGGCAGCTTTCTGCAGGTGGCAAGGGCAGTACATGCTTGTCTGAATAGACACTTCATAGTATTGAGTGCAATGCAGTGTTATTATGAGCACTTTCCCATTTGCTTAGATTCCCAAGAGATGGTAAGTGGTTAATGAACATGTGCTAATCAATTTATTTGATGTACATCCTGCTAATATTTGAAGCTTGTGTGTTTCTACAAAGATTTAAAAAAAGAAAAAAAATCAATGCATAAACATCATACATTTTTTAAATCATAGCCTCTTTTTTTAAGGAGCATTATTCCGACTATGAAGCAAATAAAACACGGTGACCTTGCCCATACTCCTCCAGGGTGTTAGAGTGGGAGCTTTCAGCATTCACGACATGTCAACAGTGGGCCTAGACGCTGTAATTTGGATTGTGAATACACTTGCATGGCTGACAGCAGGGTAATCTCTCACTTTTCCATGCTAACACTCGCAAACTCCTCTTGTTCAAGCACCCAGCCTGCGAGGAATGCTTTATTGCTTACTATAATTATGTGACGCTTTACTGTGATTCTGAGCTGAAAATCACACTTTGGCACATTTCAAAGTGACAGCTCAGAATGAGAAAGGAGGGAGTGGACAGAGCACAGTGTTCTGCCATTCTGCGCTGGCACATTAAAGACAGCAGCTGTAGAATCTGAGGAGTTCATTGAAATATTGGTAGCGCATCTTATGGGCCACTTTATTAGAAACACCTACCTTGTAGTGCTGTCTTTTTTGGTATACAGTTAGGTCGCTTTTCCACTGCACAATCAAAAGCAAGAACTTACTCAAATGAGAACCAACACAAACTTATGGTTCTACAGATACAGCACAATAGCCTTGCTATACTACATAGAATGTGTCAACGTGAGAGTGACAATAAAGTCCATTTAACAAAATGAAACTTTCCAAACTACCATTAGCATTTATCTCTTTATCTCACTGACTTGTTTACTCTATATAAATTTCAAGCCACATGTGATCTGCTACGGCTTTCTGTGGTCTCAAAGTGGCTTTAATTTTATTAACATTTTTAAAAAAGGTACAAGACTGTCACTGGGGCAGTACCCCCTCCACCTTTTTACTGGGGTGGTACCCTCAAGGGTACATCTCAGTACCTTTAGTCAGGGATCATAACTTTAAGATTAATTAAGAGACCCTTATTAGTCCCACAACAGGGAAATTTTACCTCTGCATTTAATCCATCTGTGAAGTAAAACACCACATACACTCTAGTGAGCACATACACACAAGGGGGCAGTGAGCACACTTGCCCGGAGCGGTGGGCAGCCCAATCTGCAGTGCCTGGGGAGCAGTTGGGTGTTAGGTGTCTTGCTCAAGGACACTTCAGTCATGTGCTGTCAGTTCTGGGGATCGAACGAGCAACCTTCCGGTCACGAGGCTGGTTCCCTAACCTCCAGCCCATGACTGCCCCCAAACTGAACCATAATCCACTGAAATGATTCTCTAAGCTGTACTGCCTCCACACACCCCATCTCGTCTCCAGGCTTTTGCTTTACTGTTCTGTTTTAAAGCATTTGGTTATAAAATGGTACAAGTACATACTTTTAAGTTGGGAGGGACTTGTTTAAGGTTCAATATTGGACCTTAAAACCACTTCTGTACCTTTGAGGGAACATGGAGGAGTAAAGATTTCACTACATTGTTGTTGGCTTCCATTAGCAAACACATAGGAGAACACCCCCAACTAGCATTAGGCCCTGCTGGAACCAGTCTTGAGCAGGTACCAAAAAAACATAAAACTGGACCCCTCAGTCCTGGACTGACTGGCAGTGGAAAAGGCGTAGTTCCAGTTTTCTACCACCAAAGGCTTTGGTACTTTGTTCATATAGCACATCTGTTGATGCACAATTTGTGTTAGCCATCTTTTAGCCCCAGGCATTTTCTGACCACAGAGCCATTTTGGCAGGATAATTCTCGATGACTGATCAGTCTCAACCTAGCAGTGACACTGACATACCATGTTGAGAATGGTCCATCACCCAAGCAATGCCTGATCTACAACCAGATGGTGAATGAAGTACTGGGTTTCTGACAAATTGTTTATGAAAAGAGATGTGCTACAGTCTGTATTTGTACTATTTTCTATTTTCAATGGTTTTATTTTACATAATCTGCTTTTTTTATTAGTAAAATTTCTAATCTGAAAAAAAAAATCATACAATCCAATAAAAGTTTGTGTTGGTTCCTGCTGGTGTCTGGTAGTCTCTAATGGTATTCTGTGTTTAACAGGTGTTCTGGGACTGATTCCAGATGCATTTGATGGCTTCCTAATAGGATGTAAAGGTGTCCTACAAGAAAATAGTGGTCTCATATGGTAACCATTAAGCCAGCTCCCATTAAAAGCAATCAAATAATCTGTTTTCAGCAGAGTTCAGGTGAGAAATCTCTACTATCTAATCACTATCTCTGAAAACAGATTTGTCACTCTATTATCAGCACGTTTTTGGAAACCATGAGGTAATTTTCACATCAAACACATTCCAGCAGAAGATTAAGCCCCAAACTCCTGGCAACTCTAAACTGTAATGGATGTGACAGCAAGAACAAAGAGGTGAATAATTCCTTGATATATTTATTTGCATATTTCACCACTGACTGGCTGTTCATTCACCTACACGCAAGAGCAAATTCTTACGCCTGGAGAAGCAGCAGAGTGAGAGCTACAGAAGTGAACAATGAACTGCTCTGAATGGTGATGTTGGCCTCCAAATTTAGCAATGGATGATCATTTCAACCAATGGAAATCCACCCAGTGTTGTGGGCAGTTATGAGCCACTCTCCTATCTATGGCCTTACTTCTTTCTTATTTGTGGTACTTACTTGATCTCTATTAATTTAAGTCAATTTAACAACAAATCAGTCGTGTAACTAAGATCTTGTGAGCCACAATGCAACAACAAATGAACACCACTACATAGATTACTTCAAATTAATATATATATATATATATATATATATATATATATATATATATTATGTTGTTCATTAGTTACATTACTTGTATGTACTTACTGTGTTTTTTTGTGCCCAGCCCAGCGTTAGTTAGAGTGTGTTTCTGTTTGGTAACCATCAGAAGAAAGAGCAGGGCTAAGTTTCAATTTTCACTTGCTTTTCAAGGGCATTGTTTTCCCTTGCTCTCAATAAAACAGCATTTTTCAAACAGAAATTATGGTCTCATCTGACTCTTCTTCTGCACAACGTCAATGTCAAATTATGTATATATTGAAGATCCACCCGTCATTTATCAGCCACTCTCAGATCATATATATATATTCAATATTTCCCATTTGCCTTGCCATTTATATATTCCAGAGTATTGGAAATACTTTCTTTACTAATATATTACAGCACTGATAGTTTTTCTATCAAAAATTCTAAGTAAAATGCTGAGTACAATTTAACAGATATTTTTTAACCCTGGGTAAAAGTTAATGTAGATATTTTATATAGTTTCCAGTCAAATTCAAATTCAAATACTTTACTTTTGGTCAAAGACTTTACTTTTGGCCATCCTCTCATATTCCCATAACAATGTCATCTGAGATTTTTGGCAGTAATCAGACAGATATTTCTTGAGATTCAGCTACTGAATTTTGCGTATAAGTCACAGAATTCACTCCTATATTATTTGAAACTCCTTTTGAGTGGCAGTAATATGGCACCAAGCATTCACATGGCAGGGTTAGTTTAAAAGTGCTACAACTAAGACCCCCAAAAGAGAACTCCATATCCCCCATATACATTTAAAACTGTTCTAGATTTTTTTATTAGCAGATTTAGGAGTCATGTAACTGTTATTGAGCTGATATTTGTTCCACCACTTTGTGGTCAAAAAATAAAATTACCACAGCTTCATCGTATTCATTTTGGTGCAAATATTTTGCTCGAAAAGCTAATCTGGAATCTGGCTCAAACAAGAAACTATGTTGGCTTAAAATGACTTTTTTAATCTTTTTAGGGACTTACAAATAGCTCCTCCATCTGTGAACTCCACCCATGAGGCAAGTTGTAACATTTGCAGTGATGCTGCTTTCAGTTGAATTGTTCACAAACAGTAGGTGCTGGCAGCAAAATCTGTGATTTCATTTGTAGCAGAGATGTTTCGCTTGCTTTTATAAAAAAAATGATCACTCTCGCTCAAATACATTTTAAGTTTGACTTCTGGGACAGTTCTGAGAAAAATGGAACAAGCTGGCAGAGAAATCTTTGATGTTGAGCAGCTTCTCTTGGCTGTTTTCTTTCATTTTATGGCCGTATTTCACATCATAAGAGCACAAAGACAAGACGCACTGACATAATAAAATGTCTGAAGATCAGCTCCAGGGCACTTTATATATGTTTACCGTCCTAAATCACTATTATGTTATCTGCTTTGGTAAGATAAAGGTATTAGAAACATATGTTTTATTGCATCCCACATCTTATTTTGAGAGCAATTTCATTTCCGCTTTTCCTCCTGCTGAATGTTTTATGTGCTCTATATAACAGTCAGTCATTCATGTTGTTGTTAACCATTTTCCTTTTTAACCATTTCCAAAAAGATTTTAGGACGCTGCGCAAAAGGTAAATAAAACAAAATGTAATGATGTCCAAATCATTTAAACCCTATATTTAATTGACAGTGGTACAGAAACAACATATCAAATGTTGAAATTGAGAAATTTTTATTGTTTCTTGAAAAATATATGCCCGTTTTGAATTTGATGGCAACAACATGTTCCAAAAAATGTTTGACAGGAGCAATAAAAGTGAAGTTGTGTAATGCTGAAAAAACATCTAGTGGAACATCTTACAACTACTTAGGCTCATTAGCAATAGGTCAGTAACATGAGCATCCCAGAGAGTCTTTCAGAAGCAAAGATGAGGAGGGGTTTACCACTCTCTGAAAGTCTGCAAGGCAAATAGTGAAACAATTCAAGAATGTTTCTCAATGTAAAACAGCACATGGGGATTTCATTCATCACCTACAGCACATCATGTCCTTCTCTGAAGGCAAGGAATGAGGCCAAACACCAATATTAGCCAGCTGTGATCTTCTGGCCCTCAGAAAGCACTGCATTAAAAACAGGCATGATTCTGTAGTGGAAATCAATTCGTGGGCTTAGGAACACTGACAGCCTGTCTGTGAACACAGTTCATTACTGCATCTCTGAAAACTCTTATAATTCTACCACACAAAGAATAAGCCATATACAAACAGGATCCAGAAACCCTGCCGCCTTCTCTGGGCCTGAGCTCATTTAAGATGGACTGAGGCAAAGTGGAAAAGTGTCCTGTGGTCCAACAAATCAACATTTGAGATTCTTTTTGCCAATCGTGGACACTGCATCCTTCAAGCTAAAGTGGAGAAGGACCATTCGGCTTAAACATGCTCTGTCTCAACTACGCTGGAACATATTGAGGCATCAAATTCAAAATGGGCATTTATTTAAAAAAAAAAAACTAAACAAAACAAAAAACAACTTCTCAGTTTCAACATTTAATATGTTATCTTTGAAATATGTTCAATTAAATTTAAGGTTTAAATGATTTGCATATCATTGCATTCTGTTTTTATTTACATTTTGCACAGCGTTCCAACTTTTTTTGGAAATGGGTTTTAAAACATTTGGATTTCCTTTCTTACCACCCAAGTAAACCTTTGCACTTCACATCACTCTCTCACCTCCTCCAGCTCTCCATCTTTAGACGCTACAGTCTAAAGTATAGTGCCAAAATGCAGTCATATGCAAAAGTTTGGGCACCCCTATCAAATTGCATGCTGATTTTCTAAGTGAGAACAAGTTAACACTTGTATTTTAACTTATTCATTAGTTCAATTGTCCCTGCTGCCTTCTTTTATGATCCATGATTATTGCTTTGCATAACAGAATCATGTTTTATTATTTTATTTTATATTTACATTATTATTATAATTATAATTATTATAATTACATTATTATTATAAATTGTATCGCATTACTTTTTATGGCAAAAAAAGAAAACAATTTCTCATGTCTATGTGCAAACATCTATGTGAATTTTGGAAAGTAAGCCAACATTGGCATAAAAACACATGGATAGAAACCTGGCTAATGTTTCTTAATCCTGCTTATGGTGACCCACAGCACTGCACAGTTTGAGCTGACTCAGTCAGCACACCTCATCCAGCTCATCAACTGATTATCCAGCCCTCATTAAGAGGATTAGTTGTGCTGAGTCAAGGAATAGTTGAAACTCAGCAGTGCTGAGGGTCACCAGGAGTAAGAAACACTGCTCTACATGCCCATAAACCATACAGAGAAGTGCTTACAGTCGTATGAAAAGTTGGACAGCGCCAGTAAAATGATGTTATTAATTTTATAACAAAAATAAGCTGACATATCATCTAAAGGTAATTGTAATATGACTTTATTCTTCCAGTTTTATTGTACTTTTTTTATTTGCTGAGTTTTGGAAAAACATTTTGGGAAAACAATTTTTACAAAGGCCTCACTATATTTTATATTTTTCCTAATATGTTAAATTCAGTAAATGAATAGGAAGTGTGCACTAAAATGCGCATCTCTGTAGATGATGTGTTAACTATTTTTCACTTAGAAAATCAACCAAATGTAATTTCAACAGGGGTGCACAAACATTTGCATATGATTATCAGTAAGACAAAGATTACTTTCAGTGACCATTTTTTACCTTTTAATGACCAACTCTAGAAAAAATGAACAAAGAAACTTCAATATGAGCACCTAGTTACACTGAGTTGTTCAAAAATCGATTAATAAAAATCAATGCATTCTTATTCTGAGAAGGAAAGTATACTGTACTATAACAACAAGCCTGCTGCTTTTATGCAGAGGCCTGATGGCCAATGGGCCACCAGTAATATACACTTCTTTTTTATTATTATTTTTAAAACAACTTTTTTATGCATTCAGCATTTGAGATGAAACTAGGTGAATTTTTCATTATGACAACCTAGATTATTGCCTGCAATGAGTTTTCCTCCTTTATACTGCCTCAACAAAATTGACTTTTCCTGTTGGCAGGGGAAATGTGGACTCTCAAGGGCACATAGTTTCATTAATATGATTATTGCTGCTATATCTCCTACTCCTATCTTTACCTTCAGGAAATTAAAATCTTAGCAAAAACTGCCTAACTAATTTGCAGAGACTTGGCTAATGTACAGTAAGCCATCCAGTGCTGCCATAGGCGGGTTTCAGTGTTAGCTTTGGGGAGGATAAAAAAAAAAGGACAAAAACCATCCCTCTTGTAAATTGACTGTCCTCCCTTTTCATCCCCTTTGGATCTCTTAAGATCTCTATTATCGATATTTAATTCCATCCATATGTGAGATTTCCACACTTCAGGAGCTCTTCATCTCAAACAAATGAGCTCTGATCACAGCAGAACACACACGCCTACACAGAAGGTGGTTATGTTGAGTCATGTGCTATTACTTTTCTTTGGTAGTGCTCTGGAGTCTCTGGCACAGTCAGGGTTACCATGTTCATGGTTCCCCCCAAATTGGACTAGTTTGAAAATATGGTCAGTGGAAAATAAGATTTCAGCTTCTAATGAAAACTTTTAAGGAAACTTTGGGTGGGACATATTTGCTAAACATGGCAACCCAGCCCACTGTAGAGAACACCAAAAGATGCACTAAAATCTGTGGACTTTACTAATATTAAATACAGACATAATAACTAGCATTAACCATAATAAATTATCTAGCATTACATATAGTATGTAGCACCAAGTAGCTCAAGTCTTGCAGTTTTCTTAAGATAGAAGATGGCTATGTTTGAAAGCTGAGCATTTTCCCACAAAATAGCTCAGAGCTGCTGAGTACTGAAGCATGCAGTGCGTAAAAATGGCCTGTCCTCTGTTACATCATTTACTACAGAGTTCTGTGCATCAGAAGCTTCATGAAATGGGTTTCCATTGCTGAGCAGCTGCACATAAGCCTAAGATCACTATGTGCAATGCCAAGTGTCGGCTGGAGTGGTGTAGAGCTCATTCCCACTGGACACTGGAGCAGTGTAAAAGCTCTCTGGAGTGACGAATTACAATTCACTGTACAGTAGTCTGATGGACGAATCTAGGTTTGGTGGATGCCAAAAGAACGTAATATACTTAATGCCAACAGTAAAGTTTGGTGGAGGAGGGAAAATGGGCTGGGGCTTGTCAGGGATTTGGCCCCTTAGTTCCAGTAATGTTAATGCTACAGCATACAAAGATATGTTTACAAGTATATGCTTCCAACTTTGTGGAAACAGTTTGGGGAACCCCATGAGTCCATAAAGACGTGGTATGATGAGTTGTGGAGGAACTCCAGTGGCCTGAACAGAGTCATGACCTCAACCACACTGAACACCTTTGGGATGAATTGGAACAAGACAGGCCTTCTCATCCAATATCAATGCTTGACCTCACAAATGCTATTTTGACTGAATGGGCACAAATTCCTACAGACACTTCTGTGAAAAGCCTTTCCAAATAAGTGGAGGCTGTTATGGCTGCAAACGGGGGCCAACTCCATGTTAAGGCTCATAAATCTGGAACAGGATGTCCAACAAGCTCATGTAGGTGCAATGGTCAGGTGTCCGCATACTTTTGGCCATGTAGCGTCTGGTATACAAAGCATCATTTGTTCCGCATAAAGAAATACCAAATATGAGGCTAATTACATTATACGACAACATACTTCCCCCAGTCCTCGTCAGCTGAACCTACCATAACTCCTGAAATTCAACAACTATCTATATCTAAAACTTTTTCGTGGCAGGGTGCAGGTGCAGATGTCTAGCAAGTTGAAGGCTGAACTCTGACGGTTTGTTCCCTCTCCTTGAAGTTCCCTACTTGCTGTCTCATGGCGGGTCTACTTGTACTGCAGCGAATGCCCTGCAGCAGAACCTCAGCCCAGATTCCTGCTCATTTGCATATAAGCTCTCCTAGAGATCAACTCACCACTCACATGCAGATGTGCCGTTTTAATTCACAGCTATCCTCGGCAATGCAGGCATTTGCTCCAGCTGCTACAGACCTTTAGTTCCACTGTGCCCTTTATGTAGCTCTATTGACAATGTGTTGCTCATCATTTAGCTTAAATTAGAACAGCTACTATTAACAGTAGCAGTAACTTTAAAGGTCACCCGCTTCCAGCAAAATGAAATCCCATGGGAAACATCAAAGCAAAGTTTTCCACAAAGTCAAAGGATACTCATGTAAAGTGTATATAGCTCAGTGAATCGAAAAGTCAAAAGGTACTCTGCATCAGAACACATTAGAGGGAAGGTCACAGGTGTTAGATAAAGTGTGCAGTTTCACTATGACCATCAACTTAATCTGGCATTGTTATAGGCCCATTACGGCAAGTATGGCTCTGTAATCCTCAGGGAGAAAGCCGAGGCACTGTCATGCAGGCTTTATGCTGTGCCTCTCCATGCAAATGCTAGGTAATATGTCTTCGTGTGGGCGTGTTTTAAATCCCAGATTAGAAACATATCTGTTTTATTGCATCCCACATTTTATTTCAAGAGCAATTTTATTGTGTGCACTTCCTCTTTTATGGGCTCTATATAACGGTCATTAATGTTCTTGTTTTTTTAAGCACTTTCTAACAGAATTTGGATTTTTTACTTATTCCCAAGTAAATCTTTGGACTGCGTATGACAATCTTACCTCCTCCAGTTCTCCATCTTTAGAAACTACAGGCTATGCAGACTCCATAGAAAAGTATTGTATACCTGCCAGCACATCTATTCCTAGCATTGAGAATGTAATTGGCCAAATCGTACATGGATGGTTATCCTGTACATCCAGGGGTGCAGATTTGAAGTGGGAGGGAAAAACTTTGAGAGGTTATAGCCTACATACAACACTACCATCTAAAAAAAATGACAGATTTCGTAAATAAAACAAGGTAAACACAGAACTCCTACTTACCATATTCTCTTGCTTTTATGTCAACATTAAAACACAAAAACCAACAATATTATTGATAGGAATTAAATATGTCAGGAGTATCCAGTCGAATCTGCACAGGCCCAGTGCAGGTTTTCATTTCAAACGAGCAGAAGCACACCTGAACCCAATTGCTCAATCAGTTCATCTCAGTCGTCAGCCACGGATCATGTGAACTCCTGGTTTGTTGGAATGAAAACCTGCAGTCACACCAGCCGGATATGATTGAACACCCCTGACATACATGAACATTGGAGTACAGGATAGATAATAATCAAATAATGTTGATGCACATAAAAGGCAGTGAAGTTAGCTGTGAGGCTTCCTGCTTCACTAAGTGCTGCTGCACACTGACAGTTTCTGACAAACTCTGTGTGATCACATTACGATTTTAGAAACAAAACATTAAGATATAAAATATTGAACAATGTCTGTTAATAAATTACAAATGTAATTTAATGGAAATTAATACATATTTTAACATGAACTTTATATACGGATAATAACTCAAAGCATGTTTCACATCAATGATAAACATTATTATTATTATTACAATAATAACAGAGCAAGGTATGATGCTTGCTGTACCATTTGAAAAGTGTTATGAGAATAAGAATGCATTAAGATCTTCTTAGTTATTAACTATTTATTGATATGAATCAACTGTAATCATAAATTGCTATTTTATGTTACTGAAGTATGAACAAGAAACAATGATTTGAATTCACAATGACCAAACGTGGTAGTAAATGCAAGCAAATGGTTACATTTCATAAACGATTGAAGCCTGAAGACTGTTGTATTTACAGTGTATATTTACTTTTTTTTCTTAAAGTACAATATTTTTTTGCTATATTCTGTGACAAACTCTGGTTTGGAAATATTATTTGATAGCACTTACTAAGACAGTAGTTATTAAGAATGCATATGTCCCACTTTGGGGCGGCATGGTGGCGTGGTGGGTAGCGCTGTCGCCTCACAGCGAGGAGGGCCTGGGTTCGATTTCCTGACCGGGGTCCTCTCTGTGTGGAGTTTGCATGTTCTCCCCGTGTCTGTGTGGGTTTCCTCCCACAGTCCAAAGACATGCAGTTAGGCCAATTGGACATGCTAAATTACCCCTGGGTGTGAGTGACTGTCTCCAGACAATTATTCTCTGATCATATGCCTTAGTTGAGCCTAGTTTTATTATATACTTCTATAACCTAAAAACAGCTCCATTAGTTTGCACTGAAGTTCCTATAGTCATTGAATAATTATCCTTTGCATGTAATAAGCAATAAAAATGTTAAGGGGTTAAAACACCACCAAGATATGTAAAGTATACTTACACATACTTACATAAGAATTACAGTTAATTACCATTTAACTTAACAAAAAGTAAATAACTAATCTCTAGAGGACTTTATTAATGCATCACACATTTATAACATATTTCTAAGCTTGTGTACAAATGTATATCTGTATAAAAAAGGCATTTATTGCTTAAAGGTTTAGAAGTAGCCCTTAAAATAAAGTGTAACTGAATCATCTCTGAGCCAAGATGCTTTCAGGAAAACCAGTCCAGGTTGACTAATGATGAAGGACAGCAGAGGAACAACATCTTTATAATCATTCTTTTAAGAAAACCATTTTTGGCCTGAAGTGCACATACTTCAGATAAGATGCTCAAAAGTGTCATGGCATGTGCTAAACTCTATAAAGTCAGGGTGCAAAAGTAGTTTCTTGATGCTGCAGACAGCTAGCAAGCTCTTGTTGATTCATGGACACATAACTGAGAGTGTGCTAGCAGGCTAGCGGTGGGAGCAGCAGGAAGCGTATTTGAAATACATAAAGAGGAATACTGTCTCCTGAAACTAGAGCTCTGAAACAGAAATCAGCAACACAATTTCAGGTTTTATATTATTTTACCATTCAACATTGTAGAGAATTTCATCAAATACTCATCAGATAGTGGGTCATCTGCTTCTCTGGGGATTCCCAGCCGTATGTGAGATTGTTCTAATTTCACAACTGCACTGATAAGCAGTAATTTCTCTGGGTTCACCTTTAGAATGCATATACCACTGAATTAAGCATCATAAAATATCACATTCGAATTGGATTGGCCTAGAATGTATGGCTTAGAAACAGACTGCAAGGCCCCATTGTTTACCCCTTTTGAAGTTTTTTAAAAAGCTGAGCCGAAACTTGAACAATTCATAAGGTATCAATAGAGCTGCCCCATTTTCCATTCATAGTAGAGCTTGCCAACTTTGAGGGGATATTCTTAGCTGCGTTGAGAGCATGGACCAAAATAACAATGTGCGGGGCATACAGCTGAGAGCAGGGCTGATTAGTCTCCCGATACAGGCCATTGCACTTAAGAATTTCAGCCAAAATAAGCAAATAAATAAATATAACATGCACGCCAGTCTACTGAATCTCATATTCATTCAATAAAGTCTGCAAAGTGTCTTTAAATCAGACACTGTCACTCTGACGAACTAAATCCAGGCCGACGCTGGTGGGCAATAACGTTACTTTCAAAAACCCCTTTATTCATGATTTTGTTTAACATACATACAGTTTTGGTTGACTATGTCTGATATAAGGGGCTCTTCAGCTGCACCTAAGGCACAATGAGAATCAGCTGCGATAGAAACTCGATTTGACACATTAATCATGTTTTTCTCCCCGACACAACACTGCAGTTGCTCCTTTACTCCCCCGATATACCTGAGCTTTGACTGGCATGTAATTTCAAGCTGGTTACTCGAAAAATGTAAATTCTGCTAGCTTAAAAATGTTGAAGGAATAACATCATTTTGACAGTGACCACTCTTGAACGATTACAGGTCGATAAGATTGTGTTGCCGTTTTGGATTATGGTAATTTGAGTGCCAGCTGAGCTGAGACTTGAGTGACACATGACGTGAGTGACACATAGAAAAAGGCTCTGCTTCAAACCCTTAAAACAAGGTATAATAACACTATCTCTGCTCCTCATACATATTTATGAGCCAAACTTGCCCCAACGCTAATGCCACTATCGTCCACGTGGCTTCTTATGATAGCTCTTAACGGCACCTCGTAGGTCACATTTGCTGCTTTGAATAATTATCAGGATTACATGGCCTCGGTGGGATGATATGCCATTTATTACAAAGCCCGAACAAATCACATGTGCCGCTCACCTGAAAGGATGCTCAAAACATTGAGCCAACGCCAGTTGGGATCAATTAGCATGATGTGCTTGAGGTAACCATTCGTCATGCAAACTGGAACCCATTTGTTTTCACTGATGGTCAGCCACATTAGCATTTATGGGTGTCTAATTCTTTTTGCAGCATTACATTAATTCCAATAAAATGATCTTTGTATTTCTCTCAGACCTCTCATTACATATATGCTTATATATAATGAGAGGTCAGAGAGAAATGTATATATTTCTATAGTGTATTTCTATTATATATATATATATATATATATATATATATATATATATATATATATATATATATATATATATATATAAATGATTAATGACCCTTGGGATTTTTCACCTGTCAAGCTCTTGGAAAAATGAAAATTTACATTTTATTTGGTGAATTTCACATATTGGGATAAAATTAAACAAAACAAATGCATCATGTACAAAGGTTATGGCACATTTAAAGTTGCACTATGTAAGATTTGGAGACCTCTCTGGTGAAAATGTGCACCTGCATGCAACGTTTGAAAGAATAATTTGCATCATGGGTTGCGCTTTGGAGCCCTTCCCCAAGCAGATGAATCTAATGATCTAAATTAAAGAAAAAGAAAATTTGTTGAAAGAAAATTCAATGAGAATTTGACAAAGGATGTGTCTTTTGAGGATATAAGTGAATCATCAGTCATTATCATTTTATTTGGATAGTCAACTTTAGATGCTCTGTAGATACTTCATTTACTTTAAAGTTACATTCAACTAAATATCTACTAAACTGAACATCTTTAACCCTAAACCTGCTCTAATCCAAACCCTAACCTCAACTTAAAACCCAAACCCAAGCCATACACTGGTCCAAATCCCAACCCCAACCTCACCACTGTTTAGAATCATCTGAGCGTCAATAGATCATTTGAACATATGTAGTTAATCAATAGGAGATTATAGTGGACTATCCAAATAAAGTGAGACCAAAATATCTACTATTCTCATTAGTGTAACATTCATTGTTTTAATTGATCTACATTTGTTGTTTATTTTTGAAGAGTAAATAAGTTAAAACATCTACTATAAGTCAGCACAATTACAGTAATTTATATGTACTTATACTTTGTAATTTATATGAAGTTGTACCTCATGTTTAATATTCGGCTTTCTCTCTGGCATCTTGTCCTATTTAAATGATAAATGACCCCCTGGATCCGCCCAAAGACTGCTGGGATAGGCTCCAGCATCCCCCCGCGACCCTGACGGAAAAGCAGCTTAGAAAATGGATGGATGAATGACCCCCTGGAATTCACCTGTTTAGCACAATTAAACCTTCAAGCTTTTGGACTTTCATCTGTTCGACTGAATGATCATTTGTGTTATGGTTGTATCAGACAAGTTGATAAAAAATGAAATCTTTGCCCATGTGATCTGAAAATTTGGAGGGTTTTTTGTTTTCCCTTTGCCTAAAGCTATTTTCTGGGCAAGCACACATCATGCCTGTGGTTATTCAAATGCATTGTAGGCACTCCAGTTTGGCCTCGGATGATCATAGAACATAACAAACTGAAGTAGTCTGTCCTCATCCTCACCACTTATGGTTTATGCATGTATTGACAATATTTTGGTTTTAAAAAATCCCTCAGTACAGAAGCGAAGGTTATACTCTAATAACAGGTTGCAATTGGGATGCATTTCACAATGTGCTGTCATTGATCATTACAATCACTGTGACCATCTACATCGATTACTGTGGATATTTACAGATAAAATAGCCTGCTGCAGAATGGACGATATGTCTGTGTTTGAGGGAATGGCAAACCATTCTCTCCCTGAGAAACTGTTTCAAAATACACTCCCTCCAAAACCAATTATATGAGGGGCTTAATGAATAATCAGCATGCTGTGTGGTATGGTGTAGGGTTTTATTAAGAAAATTAGCACCACCAGCTCTGATCTCCACCTTGATGCAGTGAGCATCGGTTGCCCAGGAGAGACAAAAAACAAACTTAACCCTGTTATGTTCCCTGTGGCGTATAAACCTTATAAACCCTCCTTATGGCTTGCTTAATTACTTCATACTTGTTTTTTTCCTCACTGAAAAAGAGGAAAATCTGCAATAAATCTGGATTTTACCTACTCAGTCTCTACCACAATTGTACAACAGAGGATATTAATATTCAAATTGATAAACCTTAAAATTTTTGACATGCTTTTTCTTGAGAAGCAGAAAAAAACAGAGGTGCAGACATGGCTGACTGAATTGAACATTATAAATACAGATCTTTTAAATCTGGTTGGTGGAGCTGCTGTAAAATGTATATAAGACTATACACATTGACCAAATCCTGTATTAATATGCCAAAAAAAAAAAAAAGAATCATTATGTAGATTATGTGTCCAAAAGTTTATAGACTCCAGCGTTTCTTCTTAAATGAAGGCTGTTAATAGGGAGTTTGCCCCTCTTTGCTGCAGTAACAACCTTGACTCTACTGGGAAGGCTTGGAACATTGTTGTGAGGTTTTGGTTTCAGAGTACATTTACATTTATGGCATTTGGCTGACGCTCTTATCTAGAGCGACTTACAATTTGACCATTTTCTGATCAGTATTAGTGAGGTCAGGTACTGATGTTGAATGGTCAGTTCTGGATCACACCAACTCATCCCAAAAGTACAGGAGCTCCATCACTGCAGAGAACACAGTTCCACTGTTCCACAGCCCAATGTTGAGGTTATATACCCCTCTAGCCGATGTTTGGCTTTGGCTTTGCTATAAATAGTAAAATTAATAACAAAAACAGTTTTTCTCAAACCATCATCTAGAAATATCATCCACAATCACATCAAGAACCTCAAAAATACCCTTTACACCCCTTAAACCTCTAGAGACCCCGTGAGGGCCTATACTTCAATTCCTCACTCAAAGTAATGTGCAAAAGTTAGAAAAAATGGAAAATATTTATTTAACAGAAAATTACTGTAATAACTAAATATGATATCAGAAATGTCAGTGTTTACTGCGTCAATGCTTCACCTTTATTACAGCTTCCATTCCTTTCAGGAGACTCATCTTCAGTTGGTCAAAGAAATCTGCAGGGATATTTCTCCACACGTTCAGTCTCAATAGTTGGTTGCATTTATCTATTCACATTCAGTGATGTTGAGGTCTGGGCTTGACTTTCTCTTTTACTGTGCAAGTGCAAATCTTCTGTCCAGTCTGAACACAAATATCTCCTGAGAAATGTATAACCTGCATGTGTTGGCCTTTTTGAACAGAAAAGTATGGTCACTGATTTTTGCACAATACTGTATAAAAGTAATGCTGCAGTTTAAAGACTTAAAACGCATATATTCATTCAAATGGTCAACCTGAAAGACGGTTCAATATATCCTAAAATTAAAATGCTGGTATATCTTGGAAAGCCAATCAAAGAGCAAATGAGTTGATGTCTCACTTAACACACAGAATTGCAATGAAGAACTTCCACTTTTCATGAATCTCACTGAAAAACAAACTAGCTATTATTTGGATTATAGTTTAAACGCAGAAGCCCAGAACAGATGGTCACTGGCTGCTTTGCAAAGCAATGAAAAAAGCCGACTACACTTAATGCTCTTCCAAAAGTGAACCCCTCCAACCTCTGACCTACCCATGCTTACACCAAGAATACGACGCTTTTAGAGCAGCATGTTTGTTGTGCAGCCCCTTTACCTGTGTGCAAACAGAAATAGCGCGAGTTCACGCTGATTTATGCATAAGGTTTGGTGCATGCCTTGCCCTGAAGCTCCATCATCTTTGTAAATCTATCCATGTTCTCATGAATCAAAGGGTTCAAAAGAGCACGTATTGGCAGGGGATAAACATGCCGGGCCGCTTTTCATTGAACTCCACTGATTCATGCCTACAGTGAGAGGAGCTCGTTCAGCACCTGCCTTCTCTTACTGCGCATCAGCAACAGACTGCAGCCAACAGATGCGTTATGTAGACACGTAAACGGCATGCTAATAAATCTTTGATGACGAACCGTTGCGTGGCGAATTAAACCAGACAAATTTGTGTGTCGAGTCGCATTCAGATCTTAAAACACGGCCATAATGACCTGCGTCATCACGTCTCCATAGGGGCAATAAGCATTCGCCAACGTGCAACGGGCATTTAAACAGATGACAAATAAAGTTGAAATCATTGGCACCGCTTTTAAGGAGCTTTCCTTATTTCATTAGCCAGTCTAGCACCTTTCTAATTGCCTTTCGCACAGGTGTGGAACAGCCTATTCTAATGGTGATCTCTAAGAAATTGATTCTATATGCAGAAGGTCTATACCCACTGATGTTGGGAGACACTGTAATTGAAATGCTGTACAATAATGACTAAATGATTCTTGTCTCATTTTCACCTCGAGCGCATGACCAAAGCAGCAATTAATGTGTAGATTATCATGGAGAAAAAAAAAACCTCCATGAGGGAGCATCCTGTTATTAGTGCCTTCATCTTAGAGGGATAGTGTGCCTCTGCATTGTTATCTTCCTAAGATGTTTATGGTGTTTTGACACACCGTAATTAGCATCTTGTTATAAGCGTATGTTTTTAAAAGCTCTGAGAATTCCTTGCCTATCAGAAAGCCCATTTCAAGACCACTTTCAATAAACCAGTGAAGTTCCAGAAGCCTCCAAAATTGGGTCTCCTCAAAGGACCCTTGGCAGAGACACCCTGACACAAGTACATCAGTAAAAGAACTGTATACCTAGAGAATAGATACAAATTGAATCAACATGTAGCCAGAGAGAGGGGTCATGCTGTTGTTTACAGCCCCAGTATGAATCTATAAATTCTGGCCCCCTCTCTGCAGAGCAGGCCATTTTTCTAGCATGATCTATCTTCTGCCTTTCTCAGCCTTCTCTGGTCAATTCTAATTTCAGTGACTGGCAATGATGAAGGTGGCAAACAGGACAGTGAGAGGATGACAGCTCTTAGAATGACAGCAATTAAAAAATGGGCCAGGAATGAGAATTGGAGCTTGTAGGAGAGAAAGGCTGTTAAACTCTGAAAGAGACAATAATGGAAATCCTGTCACAGAGAGTAATTTCCCAAAAAGAGCCGAATGGTTTTTCTGGAAAGAGCCTCTCTGGAAAAACATGGATGATTGAGAGAGGAACGTTTGCTTTCTTTAATGTGGTAATAAAACAAGGGGTTTCATTAACTTTGGCACCTGATCTTGGCTTCAAACTGTCAGTATCCTGCCTCAGATATTTGTATTTTAGGAACGCTTCTACTTTATAGGTGTAAAAACGAAATATTTTATGAGTAGCATTGAAACTATTATAGGCTCGGTAAGGAGAAACATTCATTAGATCGATTGGATTAATTATAGCTCCTTGTAATCATCTCCTTTTCTTGACATTACATACAATTTATTATTTCAAGCACTGACGGTTTAAAAATAATCTATTATTTTTCTGCTGCTCCAAATGCTCAGACAACAGATTGCACCTAAAACCATAAGTAAAATGCATCCCTTCTGGTCTGAAGGGGATACCTCCAAAAATAAATTCCTGATTGGATGATTTTCCTTTGGGCCTGTCAAAATTTGAACTCTTGTTTCCACCCACAATTTAACAATGAAAGAAAAGCATTCATACAGTACAGAGTTCCAAACACAAACCTCATTATATTCAATTAAAAATAACTATAAATTACAGAGATGTATTTTTTTTATTACACAGAAATCATTAGGACTCTCTGAAGGCCTAAAAAGCCCTGAGGGTTTTTCACATGTCATCTCATCTTATTTATTATTTACAAAAATTCTTTAAGAAAACATCTATTGAAAAGTTCTTTAAGCCCTGTGTGGTGTTGGGGTCTGTGGGGTCCATTTTCAATGTTTATCAAAAGGAAAAATGATGACCTCAGATAACCTCAGATTCTTTGCCCTTTTTCTCATTTTCTGTGAAGAACATATAAAATAACCCATTTTTAGCGCCTTCACTCGTGAAGGAACCCGTGGGGAGTAAAAGTGTGGAGGTGTTGTTTCCTTCACTCTGTTCTTCTCCTACATGGCCTGCTGTGTATCTGTGTTAGTATGTGTGTGTGTGTGTGTGTGTGTGTGTGTGTGTGTGTGTGTGTGTGGGTGGACAACATGGACAGGCTGCTGACTGGCTACAGCTGCTATAGGAGAACCCAATGCTGGCCACTTGTGATATTTTAAACATCCAATATTTTTACATAAATTGTTATGGCTGTATTGATTTTAAAAAAGCAATAATGTGGTAGGTCCACCAGACCATCGAGTAACAAACACATCAACTCCACACAAGGCTTAAAGAGCCAAAAGTTGTTCCTCTACAGCCTCACACCAGAATCCTTGCTGACATTTATTTTATACTTTTAGGGCTTTTGAGCAACCTGCCCAAATAAAAAAAAGCAAGTAAAGTAGTGTAACAATATATATTTTGTCATTGCAAGCCTGACTACTTATAGAGATTAAAGAAGAGTTGTAATTTTTAAAGCTTTGTCTAATCCTTACCATACTTGATACACAGACATATGATCTGGCTCTGAGTCAGCCGACCAACTTTGATGGACTCTGGGCAGTAAGTGACACTACAGCATGAAAATAACTGCATTAAAACTGAATTCCTGCTCATTTTCTTTAATCTTCCAAAACTTGACAGCCATGCTTATATTATCACTCTGAATCAAGAAGATATCAAGAGACTGACATGAATTATTCTTATAACCCCAAAAGGTACTTACTTCACTTAGAGGCATGTTTTGATGGAGAGAGTAGGTCAAAAAGCATTTAAAAGTATTTCAAAATAATATCTTGTCTGAGCTTAGAATACAATATGACAATATCTGGCACAGTTCAAACATACAGTACTGTGCAAAAGTCAGAGGCCACCCTCAATTTAATTTTTAATTTTTCTGAAAATATTTATGAGGAAAAGAGAGATTATTTTTTTTCAGAGATTCCAAAACCGGGGTTTAAAAAATAGTTAAAAGCTCCAGAGAAAATATGGCTCCTAACAACCACCTGGAAGAGCTGGTAGGCACCAAAACTGCCTCCATCAGATAAACAGCACTTAAAGCTTTCATCTTTGAGAGAGAGGAGAAAATCAAGCTGCTTCAGATCTGAAAACATCCACAGGTGTTTCTGTCCATCCTTCCACTATGTGAGGACGCCTCAGCGCTGTGTGTCTGAAAGGACGTGTAGCTGATCAAGAAGAACCTCACTGAGAAAAGGAGACAGACACATCAAACAAAGAAGCTGAACAATGGACTGACCGCTCCAGAGTCCAGACCTCAACATCTCTGAATGAAAAGCAGAAATTGTTAATCCAACTTCTAAGACTGAGCTTTGGAAGTGTGACTGCAGATTTCTTTGAAAATCTGAGTTTTCTGAAAAGAATGGAAGCTGTAATAAAGTTAAACAGAAGAATTATATTAAATTACTGATATTATATTGAGATATTTAGGCTGTGCCATTTTCAGTGACATATGTTTTTTTTTTCCTTTTGTCCCTGACTGTTAAAAACGAAGTTAAATAACGGAAAGGTGGTCACTGATTTCCGGACGTAATACTTAAAATCAGCAATCATTATCTAATTAAAGTAATTATTGGAAAATTAGTCTTGGCTAAAGGAATGAATGTGTAAGAGTCTCACTTCTGCTCCTTAAGTTCCTAAAGTTCACCTCCACCGCCAAGCCGACACACCTGCTGCTGACGCCCGTGAAGAGCTTGATTAGCTGGATTGTGTCTGTTGATTAGAGCTGAATCTGAACTCTATGGGTAGAGCTATCTCAGAGAGCAGGTGTAGCATTCCTCCTCTACGTAATGTCCTGCTTCTTTCTGACCAGTCTGGTCAGAAAGAGAGAGCTGGTCAGCTCTCTGCGTAAGTGCATCTCTCACAGCGATGACCCAGCACGCAAATCAAAACGTCCACGTTTAGTCCTGTAAGAAGACAAGCGAATGCATGAAAGACCTGGTAGACGCCGGGTGTTAAATAATGTGTAAAGGCTTTTCTGTGAGTGTGATGCAATTTTCTTATTAGCAACAATGTAATTAAAACACGGATTTCTGAAAATATTGTGTAAAAGATTTAATCAAGATTAGGAGGCAAATCAATTAAACAGAATATGGCTTGTACTTTTACACTATTCTAATTCAACTATAATTTGATCTTTATTCTAGAGTTAAAACAGCAAAGAGAATGTAATCTTCTCATTTAAAGTGGATATAATACCACTTTTTCTTGTTTCCTCTACCTGAAAACCCTCTGTCTTTGGAAAATAAAGAAACATATTGAATTTTTTTCAACTTATCCATTCCCTTTTCTCTTCATTTGTTTATTCCAGGGCTGCAGAGAGGTGGTGAGAGGCAAACGGGAATACGTTCAAAGGCAGAGTCTCCCCACCAGCTGTGTTAAGGCTGGATAAGAAAAAATAAATAAATGGATGCACTCAATGCCCTAAAAAAAATTCTTGATGTAGAGGAGATGCATTTAGTTTAGCTGAGGATCCATTTGTTTTTTGCTTTTTTGTTTCTTCTCCAGTACAGTTCAGACTATAAGACACTCTGTGCTGCATGTACTATAGACATGTTCTTCAAGCCCTCTTTTTCCTTTGGGTCTGGTTTTCAAAAAAACATTTAGCACCTCATACAAACATATTTATCAACAGAGATGGACACCAACATTTGTTTTTTTTTTAAATATCCTTTTTTAATTGTATTTGAAGGTCAAGCACTCGATATATTACTCAGATTACTATTACAGCATCCCTGACTGTTTCACTGTTTGTCTGCTAGTTAAACTAGACAGAGTAATAGAGCAGCTACAGATGTTAAATGAATAGTTCAGCAAACAAAAAAGTCAAATTGACCCAATTTTCCACTTACACTGTTAGAAAAAAAGGCTCTGTGCAGGAATATTTTTCATTCATCAAAGTACAAACAATATAAAAGTTCAATCAAAGATTCAACAATGGTTTTAGGGTCTGATTGTGAACCTTAAATCAGTTTTTCCAGGTGAAGTTTGTATTTGTACCTTTTTATAACTGAATGTTTTAAAACAGAGCAATAAAATAAACGGGCTGGAGGTGAGTCGGGGTGTGTGGAGTCAGTACAGCTTACAACATATCATTTTAGTGGATTATGGTTCAGTTATGTTCACTGACTAAAGGTACTGAGATGTACCCATGAGGGTCCCACCCCACTGACAAGAGGGACACTGCCCCAGTGACAGATTCATACCTTTATTTCTGAGAGTGCACACCAGACAGTCAATCAAGATATATTTGAGGTCTGAATTCTATTTCTTTATTTTGGAACCAGACCTGCGAGGTATCCCAAGTATCCAGGTATCCAGGTATCCAGAATGGCCCAAACCGTCTTTGTAAAACTATATCACAAACTTCTCTCAGCTAGCTTTATTCCAGATCTTCACCAAGCTTGTACAGATTTGTTGATGTGGTTTAGAGCCAGTGGTGGAGAGTAATGAAGTAAACGTAATTGGTTACTGTACTTGTGTATCTGTATATTACTGCAATTTTTCATTTTGGGCGACTTTTTACTTTCACTCAGCTACATTTCAAAGTTTTGGTTTCTGTGTGTATAAAAACGTAACATGTCGAAATGAAAGAAGTGCAAAGCAAGAACACCAATCAGGGCACAGCGGTCACTTTGTTTTGATCTTGTTTTGACCTGTTGGTCATACCGACCCAGTGCAGCACACGGTTCAACGTCAGCGCATCAGCGTAAAATTTTGGGAGAGTCTATTCAACATAAATGATGAACTAACCTAACTTGTGTAAATAGAGCACAATATAGAAATATGTCCACATATGCAGTCGTGACTGACGCGGCTTTTTTCTGAATTTATACAAACACCTTTTCATTTTATAGTAAATTAGTTTGGGCTGGTTTATGTTTATGAACAGAGACCTACAGATCAACATAGTAAAGGAGCTCATTTGTGATCCTGAGTTTAAAGCCAGTTTTTATTAAACTTGTAACTGAGTTGCATTAAGTTAATTAATATTTTAGTACTTTTACTTTTGATACTTAAGTACATTTGAAGGCAAATACTTCTGTAATTTTTACTCAAGTGGAGATCTAAAGGGAGGAACTTCTACTTTTACTGGAGTAATATTTTACCTTGGGTGTCTCTACTTTAACTCAAGTACATGATTTGTGTATTTCGTGCAGCACTGTTTAGAGCACAGTAAGACTTACTATGAATACTATGAAACAAAAAACATTTTGGGTAGCCAGGGCTTTTATTCACAAAGCAGGGCTAATACTGGATCAGATCGCTCCATATTTATGACAGTCAATATCACAAATACTAATCCTAGATCAGCTCTCCTACTACAGAGGTGGTGTGTGAATATAGACCCTGTTGTCTGAAGTGGCTGCTCACAGTTTTGATCATTTTTATAGTTCTCAGTAAGTCATACTGTGCTCTTAACCAACTCTGCTCGACCTTAATGAAGACCTGGATGTGGTTTGAGTGGGTTGAGGGACATTTTGGTGAAATGTTTTTACAAAAAATGATTTGGGCTATTTGGGTGACTATTGATTCCTAGTATATGTTAGCAACGTTATCCTTTGCTTGTCCAGTTCTAAACTAAAGAAGCAAAATTTGGATTCCAAACATGTCTCGCCTGATCATCAATATTAAACCATTCAGTTACTCATCCTCATTTCCTTAGCGAATAGGTCAGCCACAACAGCGCTACATTCGGTTATTTACCACTGTAGGATTGAGAGTAAATTAGTTCAGGAACCATGTTTTTCACCTTGAAGAACTTAATTGCTAACTAATGAAACAGCAGGTGTGAAATTAAGAGCTGGCAAGAAACGATGCATAAGCACATTAAAAGACTATCATTCAGACTGCAGAGATATCATGTAGTACAAGCTCATGAAAGTTTACATGAAGGTTATTTTAAATCAACACTGGACTTAATTTAAATTGCAGAATCTGGTTGCTGGCCAAAAGGTATGGGAAGATGGGGACGAAGCCCCAGCTTTAAGAACAACATTTACTGTAAAGCTGAAGTGTGTCTGAGTTTATCATGTACAGGATGATATGAGCAGACAGGTTTTGAATTATAGCACAAATTAAGTTTATAAAGGGGAATCTAATTTTTGCCCAACCACACCTCCAAAAAACGTTGGGGTGCTGTGAAAAATGAAAATAAAAACAAAATGAAAAGATGTGCAATTCATTTAAACCCTGTATTTAATTGGAAATGCTTCAATGACAACATGTCAAATGTTGACCATCAGGCGTTTTTTAAGCATTACACAACTTTACCAGCCTTTTGGTGCCCCCGTCCCAACTTTTTAGAGCGGCATCAAATTCAAAATGGGTATATATTTTTCAAAAAACAATACTTCTCAGTGTCAGCACCAGCCCATTATGACCAAATTCAAAATTTGACCAACAAAATAAAAAATCAATGATGTGCAAATCATTTAAATCCTATATTTCATTCAAAGTATTATGTTTAAATGATTTGCACATCATTGAATTTTGTGTTAATTTACATTTTGCACAGCAGACCAGTTTCTTTGGAAATATATAATTACAAAAAGTACAATGATAAAATACATATTATAAATAAATGATAAAAATACATAATATATAGTGTATTTCACAATAAAACTGAAGTCTCTATCAGTTTATTCATGAATGATTTCAGATCATTTAATAAGCTATAAAAAAACAATTGACATCAAATCAAATGCATTTCAAAGACATCAAAGATATTACATATATTATTATTATTATTATTATTATTATTATTATTTTATTATTATCATCATTGTCATTAGTAATAGTAGTAGTTATAGTGGTAATAGTGTTAGTAGCAGCAGTAGCAGCAGTAGTTATAGTGGTAATAGTGTTAGTAGTAGTAGTAGTAGCAGTAGTTATAGTGGTAATTGTGTTAGTAGTAGTAGTAGTAGTGGTAGTAGTAGAAATAGTTATAGTTGTAATAGTGTTAGTAGTAGTAGTAGTAGCAGCAGTAGTTATAGTGGTAATTGTGTTAGTAGTAGTAGAAGCAGAAGTAGTTATAGTGTAGTACTGTTAGTAGTAGCACTAGTTATAGTGGTGTGTTGGTAGTAGTAGTAATAGTGTTAGTAGTAGCAGTAGTAGTAATAGTAGTAGTAGTAGTAGTAATAGTAGTAGTAGCAGTAGTAGTAATAGTAGTAGTAGCAGTAGTTAGTGATAATTTTGTTAGTAGTAGTAGTAGTAGTAGTAGTCAAAGGTGTAATAGTGTTAGTATTTGTAGTAGTAATAGTAATGGTAGTAGTAGTAGAAATAATGATTCTGTGCATACTTTTACCAGTTTTTTTTTCTAAGGTATATAATTCTATGACTCACTGTAATCAGGTGAATGACTTGGTAGTTGTTTTAATGATTTATGCACTACTGTGTTAGATGAAATTGCACCTATTAGATCCAGAGTTAAATCTATAATACATCCTTCCTCATGGTTAAATGAGGAAATCATAGCTCTGAAGAAAAAACATAGACAAGCTGAGCGTAGATGGAAACAATCGGAATTGCAAGTTCATTATTTTTATTTAAAAGACATTCTAACTGTTCTTAATATACGTGTTAGAGGTGCGAGAAGAGCTTATTTTAAAAACTTTAAAAAAATTTTTTTATAAATAAGGTTAGTGACATAAGAGCTAGTATTGTTTTGTCACCCAGTAGTTCAATGCTTTCTCATCCTCCTTGTAATATGGTTCTTTTTGATCAATTTTAACCAATTTCTCTGGAGGATTTAGTCTCTGTTGTGCAAGGCTTGCGTCATTCCTCTTCTCCTTTTTGTTATGCCATCTAATTTTTTTAAAAAGGTCTTGTTGTCTGTTGCTCCTTGCTTATTGTGTATTACAAATGCATCTCTTACTTCAGGTTGTGTTTCTGACTTTTTTAAACAAGCTTGTGTTGTACCACTTCTTAAGAAATCAAATCTTGATTCATCAAATTGTAATAATTTTAGGCTTATCTCTAAATTTCCTTCTATTTCCAAGATTTTGGAAAAGACCGTCTCAGTTTAACTTAGAAGTTGAATATAGAAGTATGAGTTCTGCTATTGTTACAATACAAGCTTGTTACAATAGCAGATCCCTTTCTGGTGCAGTATAGAGCCCTTTTCAAAACGGATCAGCACATCCACCATCAATCTGAAGAACCATTTCACCATGCAAAGGACCATTTAAGCATGCAGATGTTTCTGTACAGAACTCATACTTCTATTTAGAACCACTGCCTTTACTAAAGAACCATCGAAGAATCTCTTTTCTAAGAGTGTGGTAGTATCAATCAGCATATGAATTAAGCAGACTTTTGTCAATTAGCAGTGAAGGTGTGGTTATCTGTTCTGGAATTGATGTAACTTCAAGGCTAATCTTGACCAATTTTGGCTTTTATGCCTCAAACAGAAGCACGTACAATGAGCACAGTCATATGTCACAGCCATAAAGCCACAGGCACCAGTGTTCAACGCAGTTAAAGCACATACAGTCCTGTGCAAAAGTTAGTTAGTTTCAACATCAACATAATGGAAGAACATTTGCAATTTAAACAAAGAAGCTGCTGGCATTCTCAGAACAATGGACTGACCAACCAAGAGTTCAGACCTCCACATCACTGAATGTGTTTGAGATTAAAACCAATTACATGAATGGCTACGACTATAATTACAAGAAAATGCAAATGACTTCTTTGGTAGAGCAGATGTCTGAAAAACAAAGTGAGTCTCCTGAAAAAATAAAGGGAAAATGCTAACATGTTAAATATTGAAGCATTTTATATTACAGTGTGTTGTTTAAGCTTCTGTTAAATATATGTTTCCATTTTTCCTGATGCTCAAAATGAATAACTCTTACTTAATGGCGGCTTTGTTTGGAAATTAAATAATTCCAAAGTGCCATGTCCACACTACTGTAGATTAGAACTGAATTCTGCAGTGGTCTCCTGGGATGATGACCAGTGCATTAAGTTGTTGCTTGTTATCCTATTTTATCTTGATTTTTGTAACTCTATAAGCTCTTTTCAGATCGCTGAAGTAACTTTACAGACAGAAAATGATTGGTCTTACCCATCTAATTTTAGATCCTGTGAAATTCCAATTAGGTTTTTGGGGTTTTTTTGGCTGTTTTTGATGAAAAGCTTGATGACTTTCTGACTGTGTAGTTCAATAAATGTTCAATAAACCCAACTGCCTAAATAATCAGCAAAATGATTGCTCTACCATCATTCTACAATGGATCAAATTAAAAAGACAGAAGGAAAGAATGAAGGAAAGGAACGAGAGAAATCTTCAATTTATCACAACTAAAACTTAAATTAACTTAGCTGGATGAAGATAATGACTCCAGGTGTACTTTTCTAAGCAATGCAGCTCCACTGGGCTTATTTCAAAGTTTTAGATGTGATAAATTAAGGAAATGTTGTAAAACGTTCTACACAGCCATTTTGACCTCCACCTTACCGCTTGGATTCATGGGTAATTTATCATTCAGCTTCAGGAATTTTGCAGCGAATTCAGCTTTTTTCTAAACTTGACATACTGCACCCAACTCTTCTTTCTTGTAATACACTCTTTAAAAAGAAGGGTTCTTTAATACAGACAATAATTCTATATAGAACCATGAACACTCAAAGAACCATTTGCATGGTGAAATGATTCTAAAATTAATGGAAAAAGTATTTGTATAGTAAATTACGGTTCTATATAGAGTCATGAAAAGGGTTCTGCTATTTTTGCAGTGTCAAGCTTGTGACAATAACAGAACCCGTTTTTTGGTGCTATATAGAACCGTTTTCAAAAATGAACCATATACCTCTATACAAATGGTTTTTCCATTAATTTTAGAACCATTTCACCATGCAAATGAGTGTTCATAGTTCCGTATAGAATCATTGTCTGTATTAAAGAACCCTTGGAGAACCATCTTTTAAAAGAGTGTATTGGTTCGATATAGAACCATCGTGTTTATTAAAGAACACTTGAAATACCATCTTTTTTAATGAGTTTGGCTTTAGACAGTGACATCATTACACTCGTTAATTAAATACAGCCTACTGGGGACCTAAGGTGGGGGGGGTGTATATTTTCCCATTCATTAATAAATCCAGTTTGTAATAGTTCTTTACAACATATACGACCACATAGGATGTATTTTTACAAGTGAAACAAACAGGGCATTTTTCAAGTTCATTCATGACACAGTTTTGTACTGGAGAGAGGGGGAGAGAGAGAGAGAGAGAGAGAGAGAGAGAGAGAGAGGGAGGGGGGAGACATAATGACTGGAGACATGCATCTGTTTACAGCAGAGTTCAGCTCCTGCAGTGAGGAGTAAATAATGTAAAACATTTCCTGTACAACAGTCATCAGCCAATCTAGGCTAGTTTATGCTTGTCTCATGCTGGTTTAGCTGATCACCCAGTATGGTCATGCTGGATAACCAGCACACCAGCATCTAAAACACAACATATGCTGGTTTTGCTGGTGATAAGCATGTCAACTTCCATTGCTGCTGACCAGCATAGCAGCTTCCAAAACGCATGCTGCTGTATGAACAAAACTGTGTCTCAGTTTTTGTAGCTTTTCAGTTTTTTTGACATAATTTGAAATTGGTATTTGCCTTTCATATTGCCAGTAAATTTCATGATGAATGGACCAAAAGAAATAGCAAAACAATTACTTGGAAAAACATCTGGTTTCACTGACTTACATTAGCAATTATATAGTATAATAAAATAAAGTGTTTTCCTCTTAAGTAAAGTCTTTATGTTCTGTTGATAATTACTTACATGAAGTAGATGTATTGTTATTATGTTACTTCCATCATGCAAAACCTGACCTTACCAACCTTACCAAATACCTAACCCTCACCCTGGCCCTAATTCTAACCCTAACCTTAACCTCACCCCAAAACCTTAATCCTAACCCTCACCCTGGCCCTAATCCTAACCCTAACCTTAACCTCACCCCAAAACCTTAATCCTAACCCTCACCCTGGCCCTAATCCTAACTCTAACCGTAACCTCAACCCAAAACTTTAATCCTAACCCTCACCCTGGCCCTAATCCTAACCCTAACCTTAACCTCACCCCAAAACCTTAATCCTACCCTCACCCTGGCCCTAATTCTAACCCTAACCTTAACCTCACCCCAAAACCTTAATCCTAACCCTCACCCTGGCCCTAATTCTAACCCTAACCTTAACCTCACCCCAAAACCTTAATCCTAACCCTCACCCTGGCCCTAATCCTAACCCTAACCTTAACCTCACCCCAAAACCTTAATCCTAACCCTCACCCTGGCCCTAATCCTAACTCTAACCGTAACCTCAACCCAAAACTTTAATCCTAACCCTCACCCTGGCCCTAATCCTAACCCTAACCTTAACCTCACCCCAAAACCTTAATCCTAACCCTCACCCTGGCCCTAATTCTAACCCTAACCTTAACCTCACCCCAAAACCTTAATCCTAACCCTCACCCTGGCCCTAATCCTAACCCTAACCTTAACCTCACCCCAAAACCTTAATCCTAACCCTCACCCTGGCCCTAATCCTAACTCTAACCGTAACCTCACCCCAAAACCTTAATCCTAACCCTCACCCTGGCCCTAATCCTAACCTTAACCTCAACTCAAAATCCAAAACCTAACCCTGGCCCTAATCCTTACCCAAAACTTAATTTCAACCCAAAACCTAGTCCAAGCCCTCAAATGCTTTTGACATGTCACTGAGAGTCTGTTTAGTGTGCATTTCATCTAAAAAGGACCAATCAGAAAAAAGTGTCACCATAAAGCAATATTAAAATAAATTAGCATTTAGAAAAAGGCCAGCCTCAGTGGTCATGCGTTGTAAAAACTAACACAATTAATTCGTTAATGAAGAGGAAGATCACACATCAACCCCTGTGACCTTTTCCAGTTGCATATTTGAGTCGATGAAATCCATAAATTACTCACTCATGGCTCGTCATGGAAAAGTACTTCACAAAACACAATTGGCTATGGACCATAATGTCCATGCTGGTGTAGCTATAGCCATCAAAAACCATTAAAACTGTACCGCGTAACTAATAACTGCCTTTCAAGACTTATCTTTGTAGGCCACTGAGATATCATCTTTGCTTCCATTGTACTGACTCTGTGTGCTTATAAGCAGCGTATATAATTCAGTATTTTAGCGCGATTGATTTTAGCCCTTGGATCTGACTTGTGTTTTTTTTTCCTCCCACTCTTTGTTCGGGGTCCGCTGACTGTCTGCTCTCGGTCGCCACGCAAACGTTATGGAGGAAACTTGAAATTGAGTTTTCACACAGTGTGAAAGGAAGAGGGCCACATTGGTTTGTCAACAGTCGCTGCCTCAGATTCATTGTGCCCACACCTGGTGTTCTAATTATTTTTACACTGTTCAATTTCTGGCCCTGCCCTGGGGTTTCAAAAGTTATACAACACTGAACATTGGTTTCATTTCTCTCTTCAAGGAAGTCTGACTGCAGCCGGTTCCCTTGATGCTTTCTTGTTCCTCTGTCTCTCTTACTCCTCTTCTTTCTCTTTGTATCGCTCCATCTCTTGCCACTCTTATCCCCAGTTCTTTTTACAACTCCATCCCATTCTCTCATCTCTTTTGTTATCTTTTAAAGATCTTCCTCACTGGTATCAGTCTGGTGTGAGGAATGTGCTGATCAGTACCTTCAGAAACAAAACCACTGGATGATTAGAAACAACCTTAAATCTGTTTTTTTGTATCGTGGTTTTAGGTCGTATGGATTTCTGTTGCTTCTGATAGACAACTTGTTTGTGCGCTTGAATTACCTGCATGTCGTTTAATATCAGTGGATGGCAATTTGATATTAAACAAGCAGAGAAACTCTTAAACATGAAAATTCCAAATCATGTTTTGTTTGTATGTACACTATTAGGAAGTAGTTTTACCACAAAAAAAGGTTCATTTAAAATGGCAAAAACACAAAAACCCTTTTTAGAACCCTTTTTATGGTATACAGAACTACATTCAAAGGTTCTCCAAAAAACTATATAAAACAGGTTGTTCATCATCCTCATAATACCTAAGTAATATTTAGGGATGCACTGATATGGGAATTGCTAGACAATGCTGAACATTTCTACTGTTAATATCTACCAACATCAATCACAATGTCTTATGTATAACATTATGTAATTAATTACATAATTGTGTAATTACTGTTGTATAGTGGGGGTAGAACAAAAGCAATTACTCTGAATTTTGAATTCTGAAGTTGAGCTGCTTTGCATGTACAGCAGTGCCTGATGGAATCAATAACATTTTATATTACAACACTTTTCAAATATAATGCGGAATCATAGTATTAGATAATCATGTTTGTGTTAATAAAGTTAGTGAGCCTTTCTCTACTACTCTAAGCTAAAATGACTTGCAAACCTGCCATGCAAAAGTTTGGACACTCCTGGTTAGTTGATGTTTTGCTGAGTGAAGGTAAGTGAACACATCGCACTGCAGAAAATGATTCAATGTTTTAAGTTGAAAAAGTATGTGACGTGGTTGCCTTAAAATTTTAAGCTCACTGAACTTCAAATAAGTGAACAGAATGTAAAACAGATTATTGCTGTTAACTTGCTATAGGTTCAATGAAGTCACAATTTTAAGGTAACCGGGTCACATACTTTAAGTTAAAACATTGAATCTTTTTTTTTTTACAGGGTGTCTACAGACAACACACTTCTGCAGACTTTAATGCATAATAAATGATTATTTACTAAATTTGACATATTGAGAAACATTAAATGTGGCCTGTGTAAAGATTATGTTATCTTCTATCTTTTATATTATATTATATTATATTATATTTTTATATGATATATTTGTGCCAATATGTTAAACTCAGCAAATAAACAGAAAACAGGCTAAATGTACAGAGAAATGTACTATGTAAGTGGTTCTCTGTAGAGGATGTGTTCACTCATTTTCAGCAAAACATAATACTGTAAATGTTAACCAGGCAGAAAACACATTTCTGTACATTTGCCAGTTTCCATAATAAAGTGCACAAAATAAAAATGAAATAAAAAACAAAGTTCATTGGTCATTATATCATGATCTATTAGTATTACCAATTGTTGCTGAAACTCAACAGCAATATCATAGTGTCAATTGGTTGCAGCCAAGGTGATTAGATGTGAGTCCAAGTTAAGACCAAGACCAGAACACATAGATTCTGAGTCAAGACTGAGACCTGGAGACCACATTAAATAATACATACCCTAAAAATATTATGCATTATTATTATCATCATCATATTATACTCTTAATCCAACCTTGCACTGTAACTTTTGGAAGTAAATCGCTGTTGTCAGATCAAAACATCAAAACAAGACATTTACAAATTCTGCCAAAAACTGAAAAGCAATTAAAATGGAGAGACAAGGTTTGGTAACACTTTACTGTAGGGCTCTGTCATAAGGCTACATGACATGCACATAAGCTTACCATGACACTTGACATAACCCTACATAAATGTCTATAAATGCTTATTCCAATAGGCATCATAGGTCATAAAGGCTACTTTAGCTAACTTGGCCTTTATAGCAAATGGCGTCTGTTGGAGTAGGTGTTTATAAACGTTTATGTAGGTCTATGCCAGTCATCATGACAAGCTTATCTAGATGTCATGTAGTCTTGTGAACCGTACCACACAGTAAAGTGTTACCCAAGATTTTGTTCCGACAGCAGTGAAATGATGGTGAGGTTCTTCTCCGTTCCTTCTTCTTTAAAACTCATTCAGGATCACCACCTAAATCAGCTGAATATAAACCAAACAATATACATCCATTTTCATTATTAAATAAAAAAATAGTTCCAGTATCATTCTGATCTGTCCTCAGAGGAGGTTTGAATCGTGGAACCAGTAAAGATCAAAAAATAAAATACCACCTAGTTAAGCTGTCATGGAAAGATCAATTAGATCCTCAACCAGATTTAAACAGGTTCCATTTACACATGTAGAGAAAGGACTGTTTGATTGTGTTTGAAGGTTTTGTTGATGTTCAATGATGGCGGTGATATTAAATGATGGAAAAAAGTCCCCAGTTAGCTCAGACTCGCACTTGAAACTAATTTCCGAGTCCATACTACCCCGAGACTAAGTCGGAATGATGACGAGGCAGAGTCCATTAATTTACACTCTCGAGTCCGAGACGAAAACACTAATACCAGTATCACTGTTTATCTGCGTAGACGATATATCATTCAGGACTACCACAGAGATTAACAGTAAAACTCTATTTCCACTTCCCTCAGAGTTCAGCCTCAAATAATAATTCCTTGAAAGTAGCAGCCTTAAATGCTTTGTAATGCAAATCATCTGTTGAGCTAAGCAAAGACCCAAACCAACCTCCAACCCAGCCCAACCTCCTTACATCCATACATCAGCATTAGGGCCATTTTTTAATATATACATTCATATTCATAACAAAATCATTCTACCTTCATAATATTCCCCTAGGCCTCCTCTGTGACACTCTTTATCACTTAGAGAAGAAGGTTCATCCTCTCTTTGCTCTTTATCGCAGGGCCCAGAGCAATTATTCTCCCCCAGGAAGCCTGAGCGGGGGCCCCAGCGCTGCCGTTCCCATTCACACATTACAATAATTCTAAAAAGGAGGAAAACAAGACAGCAGCCTCACATGTCGCTCGCCCGACTCTCTCTCTCTTTCGAGTGAACACCAGTGCGGCTTTCTGCACTGATAAAAAAAAAATAATAATAAAGCTCAGCTCAGGGCCTCCGGATTGTCACCCCAGCATAGCGAGGGGTATTTTATCATAGCTGCAAAGGTAAAGGCTTGCAGTGGGCCGCATTTGGGTTGGAGGGCGAACAAAGAGGGAATCAAATTTGATAAAGAACTGGAGAAGACAAGGCACAGTGGGATGGAGATGAACTGTGACTGCTGTGCTAGAAAAGGATGATGGGATTTCTCTTCTTTTTCCACTCCCCACCCAAAAGTAAGGCACACTTGATGCATTGCAGTGTAGCGCCATACTGGAATAAACACATCCTCTCTGTTTTTCTGTCTTTTCTTTCTTTTTTTCCACACTACAGTGAAAATTGCTTCAATGCTGATTAGACTATTCATGGCAAACATTTTAAATTTGCCACGAGCGCAGGCCTAACGAGAGGGATCACTCACTGACCTGCACACACTCCACAGCCGAACACGTTTCAATGGAAAAGGTCATCGCTCGTGATGGATTAGGCTGCCGTTTTAACACCTATCTGGTCGAAATTGGGTGTATATATATATATATATATATATATATATATATATATATATATATATATATACACTCAAGAAAAAATCCATTCTGTAGTGTTTATCATAAACATAAGAGGAAACTGTGTAAGTTGTTCTTGCCAAAAAAGTATCTGAATATCCTGAAGTGCGGTGCATGATACTCTGAAGATTTTTTGGCCAGATGGAGAGAATGATTTTCTGTTCTAGGCCTCAACAACACACTCGGTGGGAAATGTTCAACACATTCAAGCGACTACTGTACAACAGCAGGTATTTGCAGCAGCGTGTGGTCAGTCCAACACCACAAAAGGGATAGGGGTCAGGTGAGGGGCTTGAACTTTTCCTTTCTTCTTCTGCTTTTAAAACCCCTCACATAAAAAAACAAAACAACCTAAAGGTCTTAAAGTGGAGATGTTTTTCAATGGACTGGCAATCTGTCCAGGGTGTATCCTGCCTTCCGCCCGATGACCAGTGGAATAGGCTCAGAAGATATGTATGTGTGTGTTTTATTATTTTACATCTAGTTAAGTAACTGTATAATTAATGTAACTTGACTGGAGGGTGTTCAAACTTTTGCAATGACTGCAGTTTTGTGCAGCATTACAGGAAGCCCTTTTTTGCAGGTCAGGTTAAAGTACCACACTGACAGGAGTGTTCAATCTAATATGCACAATATGCATAAATCCCACGTCACCTGTTACTAAAAGATCAGTTCATGGGTGTGTGTGGGGGGGTACATGATGTTACACTAATATGTGTTTCTTGCTTTCGTGCGCAAGAATAAATCGATTCACTTTTAATGACCTCGTCGCTTCAAACCTGGAACATCTATCAAAAAAATCTAAGTACGGTTGCCTGAGCTGAGAGCATGAAGCAAAAGCTGAAGGCAGAGTGGCAGTTCAGTTACTGCATTAGGAGTCCTCTGCACCTCTTGCCTCAGCCATGCATACGAATGCATGGCAACATGCTCTGTTGACTTGCTGGGTCAATGTCACAGCAATGATGAATTACTTTAACTAACAACAACAGTTTTAGTTCATGCAATTATATAACAGGGTGGGATCGCGGTGGGAGAAGGGTCATTCGAAAAAGTTAGATCAACTTTCCGGATTGGCGAGTGGCCTGAATGGCAAAAAAGCCTTGACGAAGCCTGCCTTGCATCCATCAACTAGAATTGTAGCCTTTGCGAATTGTTTGGCAATGCTCGCTTGTCTGCTGAAGCAATGTCTTAAAGAGGACACGTTAAACATCTTCATTCAATTACTCCAAAGGATCGGAGAAGTGTTCAATCAATGCACCGTGCACTTTTTAATGCGAGATTACAGCGATAACAACTCCAGCTTTTTCTCTGTGTAAGCACGGCGTGGAAATCAGCGGCGACCCGTCTGCCTGACAAACAGGCAGAACAGCTGGAGAGCCGGGGGAAAACATCAAAAAAGTCTCGGCTGGTCACACTATAATGCATAATTACACAACGATGGATGGTACGGGCCGCACAAAACACTTCAGAAACACTTTATTTGCACAGAAAATTAAACAGAAGGCAAACGTAAGGTAAACATAACGACTACAGGATGAAGAATATGGTGAGGGGCTTGTGCCAAATCAAAATGCAGCCACTTCAGTAGAAAAACGCGAGATGCAGTGGACACATGACATTACTTTTCCATAGTGACATGCACTGTTAATTGCTGTCAGCACTAGTTTTCCACATTAAAATTCTAAATTGACCATTTTATCATGAAATCAAGATCACATTAAGATGCTCTTTGTAAGAACACAGCAAATTACTGTGAGGTGGAAGTTGAGCTGTACCCCATAGCAGTACTGACTGGATTTGACAGCAGAGTTAAAAAGGCATACACATCTTAATTCAATTTAAATTTATAGTTATTTGATTTTAGGTGTTGGTGTTTTAAGGTGTTTTAAGTATGCTGTATTATTTATTTACTTATTTTAACTGTACAAATGCTAGAACACTTATATGTTGAATAAAATGTTAGAATTTATTATTACTGGTTTTGTTATAACACTTAAGAAAAGTAGAAAAGTCTGAAAAGATGTGAGATGCAAACATGTTGAATAAATATTTAATTTCATGATCAAATTAAAAGTAATTTGTATCATATGCACATTTACAGTGAATTATAATAAAGGCACATTACAGTTGTTATGCAAAACTACAAAAGATTACTGTATTTTTAAAAGTATTTTAGCAGCTTACTACTATGCAGTTCTGTGGTGCAAGTACTGTGAAAGGCAACTAATAATCAGTAATTTACAGTAATTTTAATGTATTTTTTTACAGTGTGTGGAATATGTGCCAAAATGAAAACGATTACACTGTTTTCACAGTGCTTGACCTTTTTACTGAAAAACAATACATCAAGATATAAATTAAAATGAAAATTAAAAAGCAAAACGCAATATCAGAATTGAATACAATCCACTTTGGCATGAAATCAATACACAGCTATAATGCTTTAGACTTGGCATTTTAAACAATTCATTTATTTTAACAGATCTTCCTTCACTTTGGCACGTTTTCTGCAAGTTGTTGTTTAAAAGCAACTTCATGTGAGTGGTATTTCACTTTGTTCACTGTCTGAAATGATAAATGCATTTAAATGAAATGAAATTTCAACACAGATTCATTCAGCTTCATTCAACTTTGCTTGTTGAATTTAAATTCTCAAGTCCTGTTTTACAGCAATGTAAAAACAAAGTAACAGATGTTTTGCTTTTCATGTTGGCTAATATTCTGCAATTTAGTATGGAAAAGTAATGTCAGCCCCACTTTATATTGTGTATGTTATATCTTTTAACTGTGTATTTAAAATGAACAATACTTGTAACAACAATGTGACTACTGGCATACTGTTAGAGCTAGCCAAGCATTAGGAACACTGCCATTTAAGCAGATTAATGTGCTCTAATCATTTAGGCCAATATAAACCACCTGTTTTAATAAGAAAAGCAGCAGTTCATACAAATGTAATAACCCAATTACACGTACGTAATTACATAAGAGAAAATACTCTGGTAAAACTATCAAGATTCCTGTATGTAATTACATAAGCTGTGCTACTGTGATCCATCTGCAACAGCGCATACATCACCAGCGATTACACTGCTGTTGCATGCATTGTTGATGTGTCACTCCACAGTCATTACAGGCAACAAAGTGGGACTGTAGGGTCAAATCTAATTTTCCCAGGTGCTTAACACTTTAGCACAGTGCTGCTTATTGTTAGGTAGTGAAAGTTTGAATGCATACGAACTCATCTGGTTCTGTTTTCATACAGAAACGTTCACGTGGAGCATTTTAGGAAGCTTTGCAGGTCATGTTTAAGTGCCACACTGGCAGCTAATAAATGCCACTCTAAAATGCTCAAGACGTCTGAAGAACGTATATGTTTCGCAGAACCGAGGGGCCAAAACAGGTGGGAAAAATGTCTTGTGTGTTTTTTTTTTTTTCCCATCCTCATTCGTGCCACTGTATGCACACAGCGTGGCTGAAGCAATTAAAACAGTGGCACAAGCTTACAGGGGTTTTATCCACTGTTGGCAAAATCATTTATTCATGCACCCGCAAAGTCAGCACTGAAGAGGCAAGCAATTTGGAGGCACTCCAGCCCAGTGGCGAATTCTCGACACTTCTGAATCAAGATTACAGGGGTGGGGGGGTGGGGGGGTGTAACGCATGAGTAGCCCGAGTCCTCTCTGCGTATGATGAAAGAGCACTGCCTGGTGCTGAGAAAGGTGATGACTTGTTATGGGTCAACTATTCGTGCAAACAACTGTGCGACAGCCCCAGGCCACACAGGATCTCACCGCGACGGCTTTCGGTGCAGAATTAAAACCCTACATCCTTCTTTAAATGCTGGGAAATGGCCAACATAGGATGGGCCCATTTAAAGATCTCTACAGCGGGCGAGGATGCAGCACAGCTGTTCTGGAGCCTCCATTAGGTTAAGGAAATAACAAAGGTTGAACTGGAACATGCATTAATCCGCTGAGCAGCTTTGCCACATTGTTGATTATATTTTCACTTTCCCCATCCTTGGAATCATAAAAAATCGATGCTACGCTAATTCTATTGCCGTGCTCGCACAGACTTACTTCTCAACCCCATACCAGTAGTATTTAGCCATAATTACTCCTGGGCCTGTGGCTAGAGCTGCATTTGACTCTGCAGCAGCCAAACGCCACATCTGCACTAATCTAAATGGACTTGGATGGAGAGAAAGAAAGGGCAAGCACAGATTTCCCCCTTTTCCTAATCTTCAATATGTATAGGATTTTGTTTTGAAGCCTGAGATGAAAGGAGCTGCCTGGGAAAAAACGTTTCATGGTGCAGTGCGGGTCACATGACCAGGCATCATCTCGGAGAAGAGTCTGTCTGTGACAGCTATAATAAATCAAAAGAGGTTGTGGGAGTCAGACTGGCCAGGCCGTGTCATATTAATGTCTTGGTGTTTCTTTCTTTCTTTCTTTTTTTTTAAAGGGAATCCGCAGGGTTTTGTTCCAATTGTATTGTGTGGTATGAAGGTAAAGCAATTTGTGGCCGTGCATGTTCTGTTCAAAGGGTCAAATCGAAGTGGTCATATTGGCAGAGCGCTTTGCGAATGTCCTGATTTGTTTGTTTTCTCATAGACTTACTGAATAGTACTCATGATTGAAAGGCACTCTTACAAAGTAAAAAAGGGTTCTTTGTGCGGTGCCATAGAAGAACCACTTTTGGTTCCCTAAAGAACCTTTCAGTGGATGATTCTTTAGAGAACCACTTTTGTAAGTGAGATGTGTGCACATGAAGAACTGCTGTAAGGTTTAAATAACCCTCATTTAATGTAAAGGTTCCACCTTAAATTGGTATAGAAACTTTATGTTGTGTGAAGGTTCTTTAGGCCTTCAAAAGGTTCTAAGGTTCTTTAGGGGTTACCAAAAGAGGTTCTACTCTGGCTTCACTCAAGGTTGTGACACCTTTTTTTAATTGCGTGAAGTGTTCTTGAAAATCATAGAAGAACCTTAAAGAATCATAAACCGTTTTGATCAATCAGATCTTCAGATCTCTGTTCTCTGAGAGTGGTTCTTTTTCAAAGCCTTTTAGGGACCTTTATGGAACCAAAAGTGGTTCTACTATGGCATAACTCAAAGAACCCTTTGCGGTATTGTGATAGAAAGGATCTTGGAGATCATAGGAGAACCCTAAAGAACCATAATTCTTAAAATAACTATTTTGGCAAATGATGTGTGGATATGAAAAACTTTAAGGTTTATGGAACCTCCACACACTGCAAAAGAAATAGGGAGAAAGATTAAACTGGTGAAGAACCAAGGGCCCTTTGAAGGTGGCACAGTGGTGCAGTGGGAAGCGCTGTTTCCTCACAGCAAGAAGGGCCTTGATTTGATTCCCCAGCCAGGTGACCTGGGTCCTTTCTGTGTGGAGTTTGCATGTTCTCCCCATGTTCCTCCAGCAGTCCAGTGACATGCAGTCTGGATAATTAGTGATCTAAACTTCTCTGGATGTGAATGTGTGTGTGTGTGTGTGTGTGTGTGAGAGAGAGAGAGAGAGAGAGAGAGAGAGAATGTGTATGTCTGTATCTGCCCTCTGATGGACTGGTGACCTATCCAGGATGTTTCCAGCCTTCTGCCCAGTGAGTGCTGGGATAGACTGCAGCAGCCCCAGCCCCTGTGACCCAAAAAGGTAAGTAGCTTAGATGTTTAATGAGGGCCAATATCATAAGAGAACCCTTTTTGGTAAATGAGATGTTCAAATGCACAGAACAGATCTCTGCACTGAGAGTGGCTCTTTTTAGAATCTCTTTTGGAACCTTTATGGAACTGAAAGTGGTTCTACCATGGCATGACTCAAAGAACCCTTTGTTGCACCTTTATTAAGAATGAAAGGTTCTTGATGAGAGGTCACAGAGAAAAACCCTAAGGAACCACGATTCTTTAAAGAACCATTTTAGTAAATGAGATGTGCAAGTGTAAAGAAACAACCTCCACATTGAGAGTGGTTCTTTTTGGAATCCTTCAGGATCTTTATCTTTAAGTGTATACAAGGTTTAGTGTCTTCTGTACTCGAACACCTGGTGGGACTCACATAGTGCTTGACATTTAGCTAATGAACTGAACTGCATGGCCAAGGGAGCAGGGAAACCCCTGAAATCAAGAACTGTGTTGGCCTTCTAGGACTGGAAGCATGCACCTTTGCTGCAGTGTCCTTAAAGAAAAAGCTTCAGGTGTAAACACTTTCGGGTTCCTAAAATTGTCCCTTACTGGAGAAACACAGGCACGTCTTGTCCTGGAGGTCCACAACACTGCAAGGTTCAGTACTTTCCCTGATTTAACTCATTGGCTAATTATCAAGCTAATTATCATGCCATGCTGGGAAAACACTTAACTTTGCAGTTCAGTCTAATCCCTCTGGGATTGGAATTGAGTAGTCTTGTTACAGGGGAGCAGCTTTTCATCAAGTAACTCTTGTTAGCCCTCCAGCCCTCTTAGAGTTCTCTTTTTTTTCAGCAGTGTGCATTATTGGCATGACAAAGGCTTGATTTTAGGAATGAAATTTTGACAAAGACATTTCACTGTTTCTTTTCTGTTTGGCACAGTTTTGATCATTCAATAAAAAGTCTCCTTGAAAGAAAGAGTTCAGTACATCTGCTCAAAAGTGGGAACTTCTGTGTCGTATCTATCATATCTCACCTTGATCAATAGCATAACAGAAGATTAAACATTGGAGATTTCTGGTCTCTCTTTGTTCCTGAGGAGAGATTTGGATCTGTGACCTTGGGTTACATAGCTGAAGCTCACTCCACTGTTCATGAAGCAACAGTTCATTGTAACTATTCAGGGAGTGGAAAAAGTCATTTCTGAAAGGGCTTTGTTTAACCCACTCTGTCTGAATATCTCCACTAATTTGATTTTCTATCCAAAGTCATTTAAGTTTGAATCTGGTTCAGTCGGGTAGTTTAGTGCATGGGGAAATGTCACTCTTACTAGCTTGATATGTATGTATGTATTGCTGCTGTTGGAACAAAATCTTGTACCTCCATTTTTTTCAGTTTTTCACAGAATTTGAAAATGCCTGTTTTTTCACATTGCATGTAAATTGCATGGTGAATGGACCAAAAGAAATGTCCCAAAATTACTTGTAAAAAAGTTCCATTGACTTTACATTAAAAGTAAAGTAGTTTTTTTTCCTTCTCCTGTAAAGTTCTAATTTCGGAGATACAAGGTTGGTATAAAAAGGTTTTCAAAATTAATATTTTTATAAAATCTTAAAAAGATTAAAGGACATGATGTGCTTTTTTATATCGGCATACATATTTGCATTAATATATCCCAATTATATGTAATGCTTTTAATTGCCTGGCTGCACCATTTGACCACTACTAGTTGTGCCACCTGACTTTTCAGACCAATTTCAAATTAAACAGGCATCTACTTAGACACTCAGAGAAACATTTGTCCTTGAGGTCAGACCACCTAACACAGTAAATTTCCCCCTGGAGGTCACTTGGGGTCTTCTTTATGATGCAATACATTGGCTTCTCTTTTGTAAAAGAATGTGAAAATAAAAGTCTGTTGTTTCTGATTATGCTGCTAGACATTTTAGGAAGTAAGAACAAAGGTTTTAGTGAGTTGACTGCTTTTAAAGTTGCCTTATTTTTGAACATGTATTTGAACATAAACTGTTTTATAATAAACTGTTTATAACTAAATTATCTTTTTTGGTAATTTCCTTCATCGATACATAGAGTTGGACAATTGCAACAATTGCATCTGTCATTTTTAGACTTTTGGAAGCAAAAAGAAATTAAATTAACTTTATCTCCATGCATTGAAAAATTTAGAATAATTTTAGAGTGTTGCTGCAAAAAATCATGTATTTGCCTAAACATTACATACATACACACACACACACACACACACACACACACACATATATATATATATATATATATATATATATAAAGATTATTGAAATCTGGCAATGCAAGTGTGGCACTAGTAAAACAAGCTATTAAGTAAATTGTTCTGAATCTGGAACGAAGCCCAACAAAAGCACTACATCCAAGCCCTGACAATTCCCTGCAGTTACACTTCTAACGCTCAGCATATTGACTGCAGTCTTTAAATCCACAACAAATGCAGAGTAACCATATGTTGGGAACCCACCTACTGTACACTTGTCAAAACAATACAGCATCGCAAAGAGATAAGGTCAGTCAGCTGTCAGAGTTAATTGACCCGCATGAGAGCCAGATGAAACTCTCTCCAACAATTATACTCACTTCCCATAAAACTAAGCAAATTCAATACACCTCCCATTCACCAAATACACAAGAAGCAACACCAGGTCTGGAATTACTCCGGCCCCTGAGGGGAATCTGTCTTTCTGAGTTTAACTGCAAACCTAATTGGATTAATGAACCTTTAATTGCAGTAGTCTACTAATTAACCACTTGCTTTCCCTTTGGGTTTGGCACAACTGATTCTACTCTTGTCATTCCAAAAGAGCACACCTTTAGATTCAGCCCTCACTCTCAATTCAGCTCAGTGCATGCATATGTCAACGGCAGCCTTGGACAGCAGCTAGTTTTTGAGTGACAATATATGTTACATATATTTGACATTCACCCTGTTTAAAGTGTAGTCCTTACATTAGCAAGTATATCTGCTACAAATGAATAGAACCTGTTATTCGAAGCGTTATCAGGGCCAGATAAAACCTCCTTCACTGAAATGACGCATGCAGAAGCCGCCATGTGGCCACTGATCCACTGTAAATTGGAAAGTGTATATTGTGGGGTCTAGGCGAAGGCAACGAGCGAAAACACTCGGGGATAACTCAGAGCCTTTTATCCCTGATTTGGCATGCGGATTTCTTCACAACAGCATGTATACCCTGTAGCTCCCATATTTCCAGCATGCGTTCTTCATATTTCCATAAGAACCCAACAGCGAGGCATTTATAGTTCTTTTTCTGTACTTTTGCTGCTGCATATATCATCTCAAAATGAAAGATTCAAAAGCATACATCTGAACCAGATGATACAGGATCTGTGTGATGCATTTGTACAAAGGTACACATACAAAGTAGCCGGATTTCATCAGTTCTTTTACATCCTACATCCTACCAGGCATTGGAACTAATTTAGTTTAAGAGTACAAGAAAAATAACAAAAGAAATTCACCTAAGCATCAGCACTCTGTGACACCCAAAAAGATAAGCTAAAATGGGTTTACAATGTAATATTGCACATAATATGCTGAAATCCAGCAATATTTTTATATCCTTCTGTAGCCTGTGTCTGCGGTGCCCTGTAGTTGCCACCAGGTGAATGAAAACTGACTTTGATCTGTTAATTAATGAAATAAAACATTGCGTTCCCTATAATGGACTGGATAAATAACACTGATATGTTGTGACTCTGTGTTAAGCTGCTAAGGAGCAATGCGGGGTGAAAAGAGAGGAATGAGAGCTCCCTGCTATAAAAACAAAGTCAACACCTCTCCACGAAAACATTAAATGAGACTAAACAGAGTGATTGCCTGACATTAAAACTGTGTGCTACCGTAGAAATTGAATTTAACCACAAAAATTCACAAAAAAAAAATATGGACCTTGCTCAGCAGTAAAGATTAAAATCTGGTGCTGCAAATCATACACATTTATATTGAAATATTCCATCAATGTTACTGAATAAGGCATATTCCAGCTGAGGACTGTCCAAAACACTGGATTTTATATGAGTTATGCTGCTATGGAAAGAGGTTGAAACTTATTTCATCTGCCATGATTGAATGGAAACATACAAATGCTTAATATTCCTAAAAATTGGGAAAAAAACACTTCATAGTGAACTTACCTATGCAAAAAATTGCACTTGTATGCAAACAAGCTACTTGAAAAGGTTAGCAGCACAAAGCTCACACTCTCATTAAACCTAAGTGTCTATGTTTTGGTAAATGTAATTGAAACTTTGACTGTAATTGGGTTTTATAGTGAGATGAGAACAACACAGCGCTTTTTGCCAGAAACACAGAGTTGGGTTTGGCATGGGAAGAGGGGTGGCCATGCAGAAAACAGTATAATCCCCTCTGTGAAATATGGACGTGGTTGTATGAGGTTGTAGGGCATTGGCTTCAAAAGTCCCTTAGAAGCTTTTTAGTTCTAGTTTGAAAAGAGTAGAAAAATGAGTGGAACATATTGGGAGAGAATCTGCAATGCAAAAAAAGCAAAAAGAGGAAGGGGTCAGTGTCACCTCACTCTGTCACTCTGTCAGTGTCACCTCATGTCACTGTGACCCAAATGTAGACTGTCAGCTTGATTACAGCATCACACTTTTCCAAAATGTCTTATTCTTTCTAAAAACCATTATGACCTCCTTGTTGCTTTGCTCATTGCCCATTTTATCAGCTCCACTTACTATATAGGTGTGCTTCGTAGTTTTACAATTACAGACTGTAGTCCATCTGTTTCTCTGCAGACTTTGTCAGGATTTCCATGAACTCTCACCGAGCAGGTACAACCCCAATTCCAATTAAGTTGGGACGTTGTGTAAAACATAAATAAAAACAGAATACAATGATTTGCAAATCCTTTTCAACCTATATTCAATTGAATTCACTACAAAGACAAGATATTTAATGTTCAAACAGATAAACTTTATTGTTTTTTTGCAAATATTCACTCATTTTGAATTTGATGCCTGCAACACGTTCCAAAGAAGTTGGGACGGGACAAAAAAAGACTGGGAAAGTTGAGGAATACTCAAAAAACACCTGTTTGGAACATTCCACAGGTGAACAGGTTAATTGGAAACAGGTGAGTGTCATGATTGGGTATAAAGCGAGAGTCCCTGAAAGACTCAGTCATTCACAAGCAAGGATGGGGCGAGGTTCACCACTTTGTGAACAACTGCGTGAGCAAATAGTCCAACAATTTAAGAAAAACGTTTCTCAACGTGCAATTGCAAGGAATTTAGGGATTTCATCATCTACAGTCCATAATATCATCAAAAGATTCAGAGAATCTGGAGAAATCCCTGCAAGGCAGAAGGCTAGCAAGGCAGAAAACCAGCATTGAATGCCCGTGACCTTCGATCCCTCAGGCGGCACTGCATTAAAAACCTCCATCTACAAGTGCAAGTTTAAACTCTGCCATGCAAAGTGAAAGCCATAAATCAACAACACTCAGAAACGCCGCCGGCTTCTCTGGGCCCGAGCTCATCTGAGATGGACTGACGCAAAGTGGAAAAGTGTCCTGTGGTCTGACGAGTCCACATTTCAAATTGGTTTTGTCCTCCAGGCCAAAGAGGAAAAGGACTGTCTGGATTCTTATCAGTGCAAAGTTCAAAAGCCAGCATCTCTGATGGTGTGGGGGTGTGTTAGTGCCCATTGCATGGGTAACTTGCACATCTGTGAAGGCACCATTAATGCTGAAAGGTACATGCAGGTTTTGGAGCAACATATGCTGCCATCCAAGCAACGTCTTTTTCATGGACGTCCCTGCTTATTTCAGCAAGACAATGCCAAGCCAAATTCTGCATGAGTTACAACAGCGAGGCTTCGTAGTAAAAGTGTGCGGGTACTAGACTGGCCTGCCTGCAGTCCAGACCTGTCTCCTGTTGAAATGTGTGGCGCATTATGAAGCACAAAATACGACAACGGAGACCCCGGACTGTTGAGCAACTGAAGTTGTACATCAAGCAAGAATGGGAAAGAATTCCACCTTCAAAGCTTCAACAATTAGTGTCCTCAGTTCCCAAACACTTATTGAGTGTTGTTAAAAGGAAAGGTGATGTAACACAGTGGTAAACATGCCCCTGTCCCAACTTCTTTGGAACGTGTTGCAGACTTCAAATTCAAAATGAGTGAATATTTGCAAAAAACAATAAAGTTTATCCATTTGAACATTAAATATCTTGTCTTTGTAGTGTATTCAATTGAATATAGGTTGAAAAGCACAACCAGCACAACGCACACTAACACACTACCATGTCAGTGTTACTGCAGTGCTGAGAATCATCCACCACCCAAATAGTACCTGCTCTGTTAGGGTCCATGGGGGTCCTGACCACTGAAGAACAGGGTAAAAGGGGGCTAACAAAGTATCAGAGAAACAGATGGACTACAGTCTGTAACTGTAGAACTACAAAGTGATAAAATGAGTGTAGAAACAAGGAGGTGGTCATAGTGTTATGCCTGATCGGTGTATGTATATATATATATATATATATATATATATATATATATATATATATATATATTAAAACTAATCTTTTATTTAAGCCAGAGCTGCCATAAGTGAAATGAAACAGTGAGGTAAAGTGAATGAACATGACATTGCAAATACCACTGAGGCACTAGACATTACAATCATAGGAGTGGTAGCTGGATAAAGAGTACAGCGTGCAATGTGCAGGTTTCTACAGAAAGACTTGGCTAACTTTGTTAAGATGGTTAGGAAGTAAATAAAGTCATTCAGAGTGGTTTGGTACGAAATGCTTCCCTCTAGAGAAACTTACTGAGTCAGAAATGTCCACAGTGGCAGAGATAGGAACCAGACATGTGAAGAGAAATCTTGCAGAATTTCACAGAAAGCATTAAATATTGATAAATATCCTTCCTGGTGCCTGAGGTATTGTTTTACATTACTTTTGTGACTATCTTTTGGCCTAAAACATGTTCCATAAAAAAATCCATTCATGCTGGGAGGGTACATGCAAGGCAAGTAAGGGAAATAGTCCCAAAGAAACTTATTATTTCAGATTTACTACTATTTCACCATTATCAACATTCCATATGGAACTCAGAAGACACAGGTAGGTTCACTGGTGGTATTGTGTAGTAAATAAAATGGCTATATTGTAGACACAAGACCCCTGGTTCCTATCACTACCACTGTAAAGACATCCGAGTATTTCTTTACAATGAGCCATTTCACAACAAACCACTCTGAACGTTAACATCTCAATCATTGAACTATGTAGAATGTTTTAAACAATTCAACTGGCTATTTATAAGCATTTCTGCATACGACTGTTCTTACAGTCTGCGTCTCATATCTGAAACACATTCGCTGAGCACAGTGCAAGAATGCAATGACATTAGACGGTGGTAACATATTTGCAGAAACTCAGAATGTAACAAGAAAATGATCATGTTGCACTTAGTAAATTTGAATAATCTTCTGATCTTTGTAAGAATAACTAAATTGAATGGATCTCCTGAATTTATCTTTTACAATATAACCATGTATTTCATCAGGTATGTTTAGAGACACTGGCAAACCATGGCTATTAGGTTTAGGCCTTCAAAATGGGCCATGTGTGTCAAACCTTGGTCAGAAAAAGAGAAACAATGCAATAATGGTAATTACTGCTGGCACCAGTAAGTTCTTCCTGCTGCCGTATTTCATTCCTAACAACTAACTAAAACCTGATCAGTCTATGACTTGGATTCCCAATGTGACAAATCAGTCCAGCCCCTAAAGTCTGAACCAATGGGAGAGCTTGACTGGCTTTATCTACTGAGACACCACACAGGAAAAAGTGCTGATTGGATCATTTTCTATTTAGTGTTTAACCCTTTTGTTTCCAACTAAACTTGAACAATGAAGGGCATTGTTAGAAATAGAAAATAAGAGTATCAGTAAAATACTTGCAGAGATTAAATACAACAAGCAGTGTGATTATATAAAATAAAAATTACAGGAATGTATTTTAGTTCTGAGAAATGCTACAATGCTTTGAATGCTAGAATGTGATTAAACCATCACACATGAGACATGTTTTGTTGTTAGTCTTGAACAAAATAGTTTTAAACAAATAGTTTGTTATAGCCCTTACTAATGCAAATTGCTCTGAATGAGCAATTTAGCAATAAAAAAAAAGAAGTGTCTTGCAACTTTTATACAGAGATAGGAAACAGCTGCTCAAAGAAGGCTCTGTTGCACTGATATTTTCAAAATGTAATATTTAAAATCAGCTGTAAATAGCATTGACACCCCTGCCCTACAAGGACCTGCACGTTTTGATGTGTAATTACTGTTTAATCCACTGGGGAAACACATGGCTTGCACAATTTATTAAAGTCTTATACTTTATGCCTTATTTTAACTAACATGTTAAACTTTGTTTCAAAGAAATGTTAACTTCTTCAACGTCATGGATGTTTTGTATGTATTTTGCAAAGGCCTGGAAAGTCATGGCTGTAAAGAAAGACTGTGGGCACCATGTGCGCCATGTGCAGGTGTGTGGTGGGGAGGAAAGCTGTGCAGCATGATATGTATTATCAGTCAGGATGACGGGGAGCTGGATCTGCTGTACTGGACAGCTCGTTCTCTCCGGACCCCTCTTCCAGCAACTGATCTGCATGTGTCTCAGGTGTGGAGTGCTGCGCATTTCGGATGCAGTATTCATGCGACATGTCTGCAAATGAAGTATTTATGAAATGCCTCGGCTGCACAAGAATGACAGTTTAACTGCTGATCTCTCTGATTGCTCAGGCCTGCTCCATTCATCCGCATTCAATATTCAGTGCTTGTACGCACAGATGACTCTGTATGTCACTTTCCTCAATTTCTCTGCCAATCTGTGAGAAATTAGAAGGAAAAGAAAGGAGCTGGGGGGAGAAAAACTTTGCCTTATTTGCCGTATGTCTGAATAAAGGAGCTTATAGAATTATCAAAGTAAAGACAAGCAGGCTAAAGCACCCTTTCCCCAAAACCCTAAATAAATAAAAAATGCCTTTCTTAGTTCAGCTAGCTTGAATCTCTGTCCCATGTGCTGGATTTGTTCAAGTCACTGGTTATCTGTGCGTGGCCTATTTTTCTCTCGCTGAATGTAGGATACCCTGTTATGCATGCGTGATGCGTGCATTTCATTAGCATAAAAAGACCTGGATTAAGGTTCCACTGACACCTTGTGGCGAGGAGACACAGCGGCCGTCCGGGGAGAGGTTGATTGACGCTCAGCTCAACATAGGTATTAACTCCATGAGCGGAGCGTGGCCGAGTGGGAAGCTAACAGACGGCACTCGTGTGTCACGAGCTCCAGCTTTGACACCGTGGTCACAGTATGTATGGTGTCAGTCTCAAAAGCCCCTAAGACACAGCTCCATCATGACCCATGAGACAGGCTGTGCCTGGCTCTCCTGCATTGTTCCCTGCTCTGTCTGACTCTCACAAGCGCCACAGACGCCCTCTGGTAATGGCTTCCGCTTAATTAGTACGAGCACACAGTGTCAGTACCATCAGACCTGATGCTTAAACGCTGCAGCAGAACGAGCAGTTAGCATGCTAACTATCAAACTAGCACATTCATTAAAGGGGAATTCTACTGATTCTCCAAAAATGTCTGCACAATTCGGTCGTGAAGAAGTAAACAAAGTCATTCAGAGTGGTTTGATGTCAGATGATTCATTTTTGAGAAACGTATCTACTCAGAGTTGTTTACTGTTGTGGTGATAGGAACCAGAGGTCACAATGTCTGCAACACAAATATAGACATTTGATTCACTATTCAAAACCAGTGAACATGAGTTTTTATATGTAATGGTGATGATAAATTGGTGGTAATTCCAAAAAAAAAAGTTTCATGGTGGACTATTTTGCCTCACAGCTCCCTGCATGTACCTCTCCACTAGCGCTGCCTGGGATGGATATATAATGAAATGTTTGATAAAGCTGAAGCCTTAATTTATTATAAAATAGGTGTGTTTATAACTAAACTCTTCTTAAGGCAAACAACAGAAAGGGAATTGCAGCCATTCACCGTTGTGCCACAGGACTGTTCACTATTGTGCAAGATAAAAATAATGAGATACTAATAAACAATTACATCAGAACTGCACGCATATTTTTGTGCACTGTAAGGCTAAACAAGGACACTCAGTGTTACTGATGTACAGCGCTGCTCTTATGAAGCATCAAAAGCTATTTGACTGCTAATGGCGCGACCTTGTGGAAAATGTGTAGCCTGCTAAATGTGAGCAAGACCCATGAGGTGTCCATCCATCCATCCATTTTCTAAGCCGCTTCTCCGTCAGGGTTGCAGGGGGGTGCTGGAGCCTATCCCAGCAGTCTTCGGGCGGAAGGCAGGATACACCCTGGACAGGTCGCCAGTCCATCGCAGGGCAGACAGACAGACAGACAGTCACTCACACCCAGGGGCAATTTAGCATGTCCAATTGGCCTGACTGCATGTCTTTGGACTGTGGGAGGAAACCGGAGAACCCGGAGGAAACCCACGCAGACACGGGGAGAACATGCAAACTCCACACAGAGAGGACCCGGTCACCCGGCCAGGGAATCGAACCCAGGCCCTCCTTGCTGTGAGGCGACAGCGCTACCCACCACGCCACCGTGCCGCCCACCCATGAGGTGTATAAGTCAAAAAAAGGCTTCCTTGAATTAATTTTTTATAGTTCAGAGTAAAAACACAAAAATATGTATATTTCTATTTTCAATACAGACCTACAAAAACACAAACATGAGGATCATTTTTCCAAATTGGTTAAAATCTGGAGTTGAAATTACATTTTGGATTTTTAACTGAGTAGAAATTTTTAACTGACTAGAAATCCTATTGCTTTGAGTGACTTTAGACCTTTATTATATTTACTTTATTAAGCTGCTGACTGAAAATTCCATTTTTTTGTATTTGTTGTTTCCACAACAATCATGAAACTTTGCTCAACATTTCAGTCGTGACAATTTTAGCTAATTTTGAGCAGAACTCAGAACTCATGCCATCCAGTACATGACTAGCAAACACAGCTTTGAACAGTTGTACATACAAAATGATGATACGTTTAAGTTTACTTAATCATGTTAATTAAATTCATTCATTTCAGAGGTTGGTAGACCATTGCTCCAAAACAATGAGATCTCTGTGCTCACCATGTGGCTATGAGGGGCAGGGATGCAGCCTCACTTCCTGCTCTAAAATACAGGGGTGTGGCTTAAACAAGGTTCCACCCACTGACTAAAACAGCATTTTTGGAATACAGTTTTTTAATTTAAACATTTATCTCATGACGAATCTAACCTTTGATTTAAAAAAAATCATGAAGATAAAAAATACAAAAAAAAATCTTTTCTTTTTTTTACAAGATGTTGAGAATTAGGTTCAGGACAAATATCTCCTAATAGGAAGTATCCTATGAATGATGATTTTGTGTATATTTAGCTTACTATCTCCATTATGCCTTGAGTTTGAATAGATCCTAACATAATACTTGTAAATATCTAAGTAAAACATCCATATTTGTTTTGTTAGGTTTTAAAACATAGGTTTTATTTTATACTGAGGGACCACAGTTTGAACTAATTCAGTAGAATGATTCCTTTAAATGTTCCTTATGATGATGCAGGTTTGTTGTGACAGTGTCCATTACTGCTACATGTTACAATACCATGACATCAGGAATCAACACACTAAGAATTTTTTAGGCTATTAGTTCAGGATAGAATAGTCTTTGAGCTTTGCATGTGATTATTTAGTGACTGGCTGTTTCGCTGAATGGTTAAGTCATTTGTTCTTTAGGCAGGTGAACAGGGTTCAAGAACAGGAAAATACTTTTTGATATTTTTTACACTGCTAATAATGTCACTTAGGTACTGTGTATGAGTTCATTCAATGTACTGTCACAACAGCCCTTAACGATGTATTTATCACATAAACTCATATCATGATAACAATATGAAAACAATACTGTCTGCATAATGCATTTAAAAGAAATACTTTTTAGGCCAAAACATGGCAACATTTTATTTGGATAGTCCACTTCAGATGCTTTGTAGATACTCAATTTACTTTAATGTATTTTAAGTTACATTGAACTAAATATCTACTAAATTAACCATAATTTTCTTTAACTCTAAAGCTGGCTCTAAACCTAACCCAAACCTTGACCTTCACCCAAAACCTAAACCCAACCCTCACCTTGGTCCTAGCCCTAACCTTGGTCCAAATCCAAACCCTACCCCCACTGCTGTTTACAACCCCAGTTCCAATGAAGTTGGGATGTTGTGTAAAACATAAATAAAAACCGAATACGATGATTTGCTAATCCTTTTCAAACTATAATCAATTGCACACACTACAAAGACAAGATATTTAATGTTCAAACGGATAAACTTTATTGTTTTTTGCAAATATTCACTCATTTTGAATTTGATGCCTGCAACACGTTCCAAAGAAGTTGGGACAGGGACAACAGAAGGCTGGGAAAGTTGAGGAATGCTCAAAAACACCTGTTTGGAACATTCTACAGTTGAACAGGTTAATTGGAAACAGGTGAGTGTCATGATTGGGTATAAAGTGAGCATCCCTGAAAGACTCAGTCGTTCACAAGTAAGGATGGGGTGAGGTTCATCACTTTGTGAACAAATGCGTGAGCAAATAGTCCAACAGTTTAAGAACAACGTTTCTCAACATGCAACTGCAAGGAATTTAGGGATTTCATCATCTACAGTCCATAATATCATTAAAAGATTCAGAGAATCTGGAGAAATCTCTGCAAGTAAGCGGCAAGGCAGAAAACCAACACTGAATGCCCGTGACCTTCGATCCCTCAGGCAGCACTGCATTAAAAACCGACATCATTCTGTAACGGATATTCCCACATGGGCTCAGGAACACCTTCAGGTTGAAAAGGATTTGCAAATCATCGTATTCTGTTTTTATTTATATTTTAGACAACATCCCAACTTCATTGGAATTGAGGTTGTAGTTTCAACGGATAATTCGTTTGAACGTCTGTAGATAACCTAAAGGGGTCCACAGTGGACTATCCAATTAAAGTGAGACCTAACTTTGTGATGTAGCTTTCAGACGCATTAAACTCTTCAGATGTCTGGTTCCCATCACCACCACTGTGAACAATTCTGACACTGATGCTTCTTTACAATGAAGCATTTCACACCAAACCACTCTGAATGACCTTGTACCTTAAGGCAGGGTTTTTTTTTTAATTGGTGGAATTCCCCTTTAAAGCAAATGCTTATACATAACACCTCTTTTTTGTCTTCATTCCGACTGAACCAGCCATCAAAGACTTCCGGATGTCAATTTGTTGTCATAACTTCATCTGTCAGACCATGCAGTCTCTCTACACAGTGCAACAAGCATACGTTGTTATTTTTAGATCCCTGATAAAGACATCACAACATGGCCATGTTTTTTCTTTATTTGTTTTTTTACCCCTCCCACATCACGTTGTGATATCGCATCGCAGCTGCATCAATAGTTTCATATCCTGCTATAATACGGCAGCCGCTGATTCATAAGCTGACATCAATCTTTATTAAAACTGAACATTGTCGCGATTATTCCTGGCTCAGAAGTTGTGTTTGCAGATTCTGTTTCAAAATGCTCAGCAATATAAGCATTAACTGCCTATAAGATGGTGTCGTCTCATTTAAGATGCCCTAAGAGGATTACGACCTCTAAAAGTGATTAATTTATGACGACACCCGTTAAGATTTCGGTTAGCTGCATATATGTATCAAGTTCTGTTCAATATCCCTAATCGGAGGGAGGGAAGGGACATATAATCATCCTCTTAAGAAAGATGATAAAGACAAGGAGAAGATGACTTAATTACTTGATTAAAGTTGATGATTTGTACTGTAATCCATTTCATAATGACTTTACCAGTTCGCCCGTTCTAAGAGGATCTTTTTTTTTCTTTAAACTCCCTCTAGCAGGTTTCACAGACCACTTAAAAATGGCAATAAGAAGTTCATTAAGCTTATGTGAGCAGCCTGTGAATGGGAAAATGAATGAGAAGAAAGTCGTATAAAATTCTTTGAGGATGAGTTATTTTATGTACAAACAGTGCAAAGGATGGAACGAAGCTACAAACAGAGCTCGAGAGCTGTAATCTGTTCTACACCACCTTTACTTTATTGGGAACCATATAAGGTCTTCGTGTGTTTCACTGACAGCACGAAGGCAGGATTACTCAAAGAGCCACTAATTACCAACAGTCTACCAACACTCTGAGCTGGTGGGGGTGGCCAGTTCAATGGTTTATCTACTAAGGACCTCCTTGCAAATAAATTCAGACGACTACGGAGTTGGACTCATGCAATTAGAAATTTGAAGTGAAATGCAAAACTGCAGGACAAAATGTGAAATTGAGTTCTGAACTAAAATTGAATTTAATCCTCTATTGCATGGTGTTACCATATGGCAACAATTAATTGATCTCATTTTTACTAAAAAGCAGTAACAAAATCTGTGCCTTCCTATTAAATTGTGGGAAAAGGGTCTTTTACCTTGAAAGGACGGTAACACTTTATTTGAAGGCTACCTACATAAGGGCTTTATGACGCATTCATAAGCACTGAATAATGTGTTTATGAAGCACTACTTAAACATTTATTAAGTGCTTATGTCGGTTCTTGCAACCTGACATAAGATGTTTTATGAAATAAATGACATTGTACTGACATAATAAGAATAAACGTTGAACATATTTACAGCATTAAACACATTTAAACCCTATACATAATTGCATCAATCATCTTATCTATGCCATGGAGCGAAGAGGGGGTGGTTTCCAGGCATATTTCCCCTGATATTAATACAATGTCGTCATAAGAATGCTGACATATATAGTTATGTATAGTGTTTTAAATATGTTTAGTGCTGTAAATATGTTCAACGTTTATTCTTATTATGTCAGTACAATGTAATTTATTTCATAAAACATCTTATGTCAGGTTGCGAGAACCGACATAAGCACTTAATAAATGTTCAAGTTATTCAGTGCTTATGAATGCGTCATGAAGTCCTTATGTAGGTAGCCTTCAAATAAAGTGTTACCAAAAGGACAAATACGTTATGACATCACACGACCAGGAATTCTTAACGTGTTGTTATTACCATACATTCCAAATTACAATTGAAATTGTATTAATTTATGAATATTTGTAAATAATTGGCAGCAGATTTTATAATCCTATGGTATGACTGTGCATTGTTGCCATATAGCAACAAATTACCAAATTACTTAAAAAAGGGGAAATTTTCCAAATATTTCCATTATTTAACCAATTTTAAATAACAAAAACACATGAAAACATTTTTTATCATGTATTATGAATTATTCATCCAGTAGAGGGTTAAGGTTTGTAAGCAATTAATATAAATTCCAAAACTGAATTTTGCGATTGATGATGTGTAGCTGAATGCCTGAAATTCAAGTTCTAAAAAGCTCAGATTTTTTTTTATTAATTTGAGCTTCAATTTCCATTTACGATTCAATTTCAAAAACTCATCTGGTTGTGTTTCCTCAGAGTCAAACACCAAAGCTCCACTGCCACCATCGCCAACACCACCACCATGTATCTACACTCACTGGTCATTTTATTAGAAACACCATACAGTTACACTTGCAATCACTAACTGGAGTCCATCTGTTGCTGTTTATCGCTGTTTTTGAAAGAAAACCTTGTATCTCTAAAATGTTAAGTTTACAGGAGAAAGAAAAAAAATACTTTTAATGTAAGTCAATAGAAACAGATTTTTTTCCAAGTTATTTTGGTCCATTCTTTATGTAATTTATACTCAATGTAAAGAGCAACAGGCACTTTCAAATTCTGTCAAAAACAACAAAAATTGATATACAAGGTTTTCTTCGACAGCAGCAATATCTTCTGTTGTAAAACAAGCTTTATTATCTGGTGCTGACAAGATTCTGTGTTTGACTGCTTTTGCCTGATATTTTGAAAGTGCATCTGAAAATGTTCATTATGTTAAAAGAGAAACTGAATGCTTTTTAGAAAATACAATTCAGACAAATTTGTACATTACCAAGCATAAAAATTGTTCTAAAGTTTATATGGCTTTTTACAAACCTTAAAATTCCATTTTAGTTCAGAATTCAATTTTAAATGGTTTGATACGGATTCAAAACAGTAATATTCAAATTCAGATTTTTCATTTAAATGAAAACTTCTCCATACACTCCATAAACACCTTGGCAATTCACATATGACCAGGGCAATATAACATGCTTGGCTCACATGCTTTTTGTCTAAAAGCCCATTTCCTCCAGATCAGAGGGGGAAAAGGTCTTTTTATCGGCCTGTTTCAGTCTCATTAGGTCAAAATAATGAGGTAAAAGTGGCTCATATGCACTCCAAAAGCAGTGGCTTAAAAACAACCCAATTTGGGTCATTTCCATTACACAATGTTGGCTCACTACATAACAGAACACAAGTTAGATTAATCCACCATCTGACATCTGGCATTATTCATGTAACCCCAAATGTCTGGGTCATTAGTGTTCTCTAAAGTACAGCTACTTTGACCCAGCACTGGGCTCATTTTAATTTTTTGTAATATTAAAAATATCTATGTGAGATCATCAAAATATTGCTCAGTACTGACAAACTATTAAATTATAATGCAATCTTTGAATATGTATTTGCTGCATATATTCCAGCATGTTTGTTTTAACTTGTAAAAAGACACCAAAACACTTGCACTTCTTATCTAAAGTGATATACCACACACTTAAAAAGAGGGGGGGGGTGAGGGGCAGCACATAAAGTCAAACCTAGTTAACTCACAATAGCAACACATTAAATATGATGGTTCTTCAATGGTTCTTCAGTAAAGAACATTATTCTATATAAAACCATGAACATTCAAGAAACCCTTGGCAGGATTAAAGGGGTCTTTGCATCATGAAAGAGTTGATGGAGATAGAGATGGTTCGATGGTTCGATATAATCAGCAAAAGGGGTTTTTCGGTTACGATGTCAAGCCTGTAATGATAAACCCTTTTCGGTGCTACATAGAGCCTTTTTCAAAAAGTTCTATATAGAACCATCTACAATTTTTTTAATGTGTCACTCATGTTAGTTAACTAGACAAACTTGGTTTGATTTTATATACACCCCCTTCCCCTTTTCAGTCTGTGGTATAACACTTTGGATAAGGAGTGCATGTGTGTGTGTGTGTGTGTGTGTCTGTGTCTGTGTATGTGTGTGTGAGTGTGTGTGTGTGTGTGTGTGTCTGTGTGTGTGTGTGAGTGTGTGTGTCTGTGTCTGTGTGTGTGTGTGTGTGTGTGTGTGTGTGTGAGTGTGTGTGTGTGTGTGTGTGTGTTTTCTTTTTACAAGTTAAAACAAACATGCTAGACCTTCAATGGTTCTTCAGTAAAGAAAATGATTCTTTATAGAACCAAGAACACTCAAAGAACCCTTTGCATGATTAAAGGGGTCTTTAGGCTGGGCAGTCATGGGCTGGAGGTTAAGGAAAGGGCCCTGTGAGCGGAAGGTCACCGGTTTAATCCCCAGAGCTGATAGTACATGACTGAGGTATCCTTGAGCAAGACACCTAACCCCCAACTGCGCCCTAGGTGCTGTAGATAGGGCTGCCCACCTCTCTGCGCAAATGTGCTCACCGCCCCCTAGTGTGTGCTCGATAATGTGTATGTGGTGTTTCACTTCATGGATGGATTAAATGCGGAGGTCAAATTTCCCTGTTGTGGGACTAATAAGGGTCTCTTAATCTTTACAATATGAATGAGTTCTTCAAATTGATGGAAAATGCATTGAAGTTGGTTCTATACAGTACTGATAAAGGCTCTATGTAGCACCAAAAAGGGTTTGTCCATCATTACAGGCTTGACATAGTAGTAATAGAAGCCTTTTTGGTGATATATAGAACTATCTACAGCACATTCTGTGTCAATCTGAAGCATTCTAACCTTAACCCTAACCCTAGAACCATTTTCTTTACTGAAAAACCCTTGAAGAACCATCATGTTCAAGTGTATAGGTCAGCTATGTAATTTAGTTGGTAGGCTAATGTTAGCCACACACAAAAATGAACCAATATTCAGCTATAAATATTTAACAAATGTCATATAGAGAGCTAAAGCTACAGCAAGTGTCCAGTAGAACAGTGGAAACAAACAGCATCTTAACATTAGCTCAACTAATCCCATCAGTCTCAAATCACAACTAGAAAAATATAGTTTTAAATCTAATTTTCTTCAATATTTATTGGTTTTACACAGGAGTAAGTAGTAAAAAGTCTGTTTTCTCTTTAATAAATCACAAGACACTTTTTGATGCCAAAATTAATTTTACTTCAGTAAAAAATTTTAAGAAATCTGCCTCACAAATACAAAATAATGTATTGGTTTCTTTAACCAATCGTCATGATCCTTTGCTTCTTCAGCAGCTCAACTGCTATTTATGCAGTGGAAGCAGTGCTACAATACAGCACAACCTCCACAGGCCCTCCATTCTAAGCACCTGTTGAAGCGTAAACAAGCTTCTTTATTATCCATCTTAAAGGCAGCCATAGATTCATAGAACTTCCCACACAGCTCCTCCAGCTTCTGCCCGTCTTACACTTACAAGGCTGTTGTGCTGAAGTCGACATCAGAGTCGGGCTTTTAGAGACATCATATTCTTTTCTTTTGGTTTATCTGGTTTTACACTGCAACCTATGTGGGTGTTCTTTGATTTGACAGGGATTTATTTTAAGTTTAATTAGCCTATCACAGTATATAGTCCAAACCACCCCTTATATATAGTCTTGATAGAATGTATAATTCTACTCATTATGTTACATGAAAATGTTAACTTTCTTTATTTTAAACCTTTATTTATCCCTTAGGGCTATTTCAAGGGCCCAAATATCATTCACTACTCAGTCCATATAGGTCATGTATCATATACAATACTCAGTTAGGTATGTATTGCATGTTTTCTGAGATTCCACCAGCTAATGCAGGCCCATTATTAAAATTCTTTCTCAAAATGAGCTTTTCTTTGCATTCTGTACCAAAAATCTGAGTTTTCTATTTATACCTAACCACATTCAGAAGAATATTACAGATGCTCTTGTTAACCAACTTAGCTAGATTTTGTACAATAAAATAACCTGAAGAACATTTCATTTAAAAAAGTGTCTTTTATTAAAGAATAAACCACTGAATCTCTCTGGACTGTGCTTTCCAAATGAAGTAAATGTTTATATTATAGCATCATCCAAAAACGAAACAAATCTTAATTAGACAACATCTTGTTTGCATGTCTAAATATAATTTTCACAGAAAAGTTTCTAATACAAAAATAAACTGTATAAATTTCACTAAATAGCTGACAACAAATGAGAAATTTGTGATCTCTATTGTTATAAGAAACATCCTGATACCGAATATCTAGATGTCTCACAATTTAATAAAAATAGTTTGCTTACACTTTCTATGGATGTCACCTTTGTAAGCATCCATAAACACATTCATAACATGTTATACTACATTGATAAGACATTATAAACATGGCTATAAATATTTATAAAAAATGCTTTACACCTTATAGCCATGCTGAATTGTTGACATAATATGTTATAACTCTAAGTAAAGTGAAGCGTACTGTACTAAAGCCTCCTCCAGTGTTAAGAGCGAGGCTTCAAGTTGAAGTATTTACTGAAGGATTTACTGAAACACTAAAACATACACAATAAATCTCATCACAGGCTTCAAATGTCAGAGTTTAAACTAGTGCTGCCATCAGTGTTTAACCCAATGTGGGAAAGTCAATGTACACCACTGTTAATGTGCACCACCGTTAGCCTGGAACTAACTTAACACTACATGTCCAATAGAACGCTAGCATTCCAAAGTAACTTCATGCTCAATGTGATGTCAGAGGGGGTTCAGGGGAGGGGCTGATGGGTACTTGGTTTGCTGTGATGTAATGTAACATTAAAAGTAATAGCACTGGTTAAGCTGTAATTCTACACTGGACAGCTGTATGTATGTATGCATGTATGTATAGATGCTTACAAATGTGATGTTCATAGAAAATAGTACCATAAACTTGACTTAATTTCTGCTTTGCATGAAAGATGGTTTGATTCCATCAGTTTGAATTGAACCAGTCAGGTTTTGGTGGTAGGCAGTTAAGATTAAGTGACCCTTATTAGTCCCACAACAGGGAAATTTTCACCTCCACATTTAACCCATCCATGAAGTGGATAGGACACCTCAGTCATGGCTCTTGGGATCTAACTGGCGACCTTCCTGTCACAATGCAGGTTTCCTAACCTCCAGTCCATGGCTGCCCCTAAAGTTAGGTTGTTTAGTGCACACCTGAGTACAGGTGGAGTGTTCACATTTGCCAGAATGAACCAAACTTAAGAAAAGGTTAAATTGGTCTGCACCAAACCAGCTATAGGTGAAAGCATCAAAAGTGATCTGTGCAGTTATGAGACACTACCTGGTAACTTCTTAAAGGAACTTCAGTTCCAAACTTTGTCAAGCTTCTTGTTTTATTCAAACACCTCCACCTGCATCCTTATGCTACAGTCTCATCCAAGACTGATGATGTCTGGAAACATGTTGCAAAGATGGTGCACCTTTTCTAGAAGCAGATTTTCTAAGGTTATCAACTTTTCCTCCAAATCCAGGTGCTGACCCAGAAATTTAAATATAAAACTGATCAGGAATTACCTCGTCTTCACTCAAACAATTAACCGCAGTTCAGGGGACTTTATAGAAGAAGGAAAAAAGTTTTCAGCTTTAATGTACGTTTATTTCAAAAGATTCTCCATTTCTACTGGTCCATTTGTCATGAAATGTTTGTAAAACGTGAAGCGCAGGTTGCGTTTTCAAACAGAGCAAAAAAATAATAAAATGCATGAAAATGTCAATCATGTACAACAACAACTGACAAGAGAAAGCTAGGCCTACTTTATACATCAACCAGTGACTAATGTGAGAACTGTGGCTCAGCCTGAACAAAGCTAAACTTAGAATTTCAGCACCTGCTAAAGCTGTGAGACGAAACATCATTCAGGGCCACAAATACACAATAACACTCAGCAAACTGAGCTCTTATTTCAGTATGAAGACAAATAACAAGTCTACACTTTCTCCTGGCCTGTCTCATCATCCAAAATACTTCAGAAACTTCCAAAATACCTACAATAGGTCAAAAAGTTGGTATTAGCCTCCTATTTCTAGTTGCAAGCTTTAATCACATCATGCTTAAACCAAATGCCATGATCAGATTCAAAACTCAGATATTTTATTATTTTAGTATTGCATTATTATTGCGTTTACTCTTATTTGGTATTGCATTAATACTGTATTTATCCAATATTATTTATTTGGAACAATTGCCTTTTGAGTGAGTACATGTCACCAGCTAAACAGCTAGTAGAATACGACAAGCAAGCCAATATATACAACAATGTGAACATTAATATAGCTGTAAACATAATGCAGTGATGCTGTGGAGAGAGGCAAATGAAGTCATACCCCCTCTGTTTGTGCGATCTGAGCTTCTCTGTTATTTGTTTTCATAGCCAATCCAGTCATGCATTCCTGTTAGTCCCAGCCAGTGAAAAGGTTGGACTCCCCACGTTTTGTTTTACCCTCCTCAGACAGTGACTGCCCAAACAGCATTGTGTGTACAGGCACCTGTATGTAGTCTTCACTACAGCACCTTTAAAGGTGGAACAGGAAAATTCTCACAAGAAGCTGAAGCTCCAGAATGTTGTCATAACTTCTGCATCTTTTAAGGTGGAGCATGGTGAAATGCATGGAAAGTGATGGGGCGTTTGCTCTGTTTCTGCTTGACAGGTGGGGAACATGAAATTATTTTTGCTGTTTTACAGAACCAGTAGGTCAGTATTGTTTTGTCCCGCTTGCTAAGGTTCTGCAACTGGTCAGCTTCACAGCAGCAAATATGGTGAGAGTTTGCTAACCCACAGCCTAGCTAACATTAGTTACACTACTGACTGTGTGGTTTTTCACTCTAATGTTACATCATAGTATATGTGTGTACAACATTCGCGAAGGGTTTCATGGCCACAACGATCAAAAAAGCAGTGCTCGCCACAGTAATGCATGTCCATGAATTTGGGAAGTGGAACTGCTGAGTTCAAACAACTACAACTACTCTCCAGAATGTATAGTACTCCTTTAAGAGTGATATCAGAAGCATTTATGGCTGTTAAAACTAAATAAAACCATATAAACACAAAAAGAAGTAACTCAAATAACAGTACACTGATTCACAATAGACACTATGAAGAAAAGTACTGTTTTGTCAGCACTAGAGTGCCTCTTTATTTGACTGACTTGATTTACTGGACTAAAGTAGCCTCTGCCAAACCATACGTATTATTTCTTTGGAACTACCCTTGCAATGTGTTGCCACTCAGATCAGGGTACATTAAGCATCTGTGAAATTACTTATGCCATGTCTCTAGCTACCGCTGAACCTGTAGAAATGGATCCCCCGGCCACTGTTTCTCGCTTCAACTGTGCTGATCCAGCCTAAATTATGACTCTCATCAAAGAAAAAAAAAGCCTGTTGCTGTCCGTTTTGATATTCATGTTTATATTAGCGTTGCTTACTACACTGTAATTCTGACTAAGTTGTCTTTTAACGAAAATTGTAGAAGAGATAAATATCGGGCTGTCAGCCATCCTCTATAATTTGGCTACAGAACATGCGTGTTTGTTCTCTACAATTGATATTTGCATGTTGGTGCACAATACTTAGTAGTAATGGTTATAAAATGTGCAGTGGAAATGAAGCACACAAGTCAGGCAGAAAGAAAAAGAGAGAATGAGGGAGAAAAGAGAGAGAAAACCTGAACCATGTCAGAGACGTAACACTAATAGCTGTTATTGTACAGGGACAAATACATCTGAAGCCCTTTGGCCACTTCCATACATTTCAAGCTTTGTACTGCAAAGGAGCAAACGTGCGTCACATCTACATCACCAGAGGCCTAAGTGCTACTTTAGATGGATTTGCTCAGTGGAATCAGCTCGCGCAAAAGCACTTTTTGGCCACCAGTTACCCGCTCACTTAAAACACCACTTTGGATCAGTAAACATTCAGTTCTTTACCCCCCCCGCAATCCCAAAGAAAGCACGCAGTTCAAAATTATTCGTAACTACCTTTGCGCAAATCTTTGGGTTATTCTGCGTCTAATTATAGGCGCTCCATTTTCACCAGGAGCCTGAGCACTTTGCTTTCGTGCCTATTGATCACATCTTTCCATTAAACACTTTGAGCTTCTCTAAAATGAGGCCCTCAGTACCCACTGGCATTCTTTAAAAGTCGTATGTGGAGCCTTGGCATCTATGGGCCCTGCGTCTTACACCAGATCTTTAAATGGAATGTCTTTTTATATCTTTGGTAGCAATATGTGGTGAGAAGGCTTTTTTGGGTCCTCTCTGTATAAAGTGGCACCATTTATATTTAAATAAAGCCCAATGAGATCTTCAAGCACATTCAGAATAGATGATAATGTACCTCCCCTTGGCCTGCATGAGCTCGTACAAGCCGAGGGCATTCATGTGCAAAGGCCGAGGGTATTCACCGCAACACAAAGGTTTGACTTCTATGAAGGGCAGGGTTATCACTCATGTCCTCTTTTACGACAACAGTGGTATCCTGTCAAATGCTGCACATAACTGAACCTGAGCTGGGAAACCCGGACAGCTGGATTGAGATGGATCTCCTACCTCATCTTCAGGTTGCCTGGCTGTGGCTGTCCATCATAAATGGACACGATGTCAAAGTCCTCCTCCAGCGCAAAGGTGTGGAAGGACAGCTGTATCCTGTTGCGCTCTCCCGTCACTATGATCCACGTGCAGTTGGCATAGTTGGGGTAACCATGAGGGAAGCCAGGGCTTTCTATGGTTCCGTTCAGGCCTTGCACCACACCACCACAAGGCTGACCTGAGGACGAAGAACAAATCACTCACCATATGGGCGTATTATATATGCATACATGCATCATCACTGTCAGAACAAAACCTTGAATCTCCAAAATGGAAACTTTATAGAAGGACAAAAACCATTCATAATTTGTGATGGAAGTTCTTGTAATTTTTTTTCCAAAACAAAAAGCAAAATTGCAAAAGCAAATTGTTCAGCATGAATAGTCATCCAAATTCACAACTTATTAGTGTATAATTGTCTAGAACCTGTAGGAATCAAATGCTGCCAGTGTCAGGTTCATTGCTTTACTGCAGTTTATTACTTAAGACCTAGAAAGAGTTTACAATCCCAATTCCAATAAAGTTGGAACGTTGTGTAAAACATAAATAAAAACAGAATACGATGATTTGCAAATCCTTTTCAACCTACATTCAACCATACATTGTTTTTGCAAATATTCACTCATTTTGAATTTGATGCCTGCAACACGTTCCAAAGAAGTTGGGACAGGGGCATGTTTACCACTGTGTTACATCACCTTTCCTTTTAACAACACTCAATAAGCGTTTGGGAACCGAGGAAAACTAATTGTTGAAGCTATGTAGGTGGAATTCATTCCCATTCTTGCTTAATGTACAATTTCAGTTGCCCATGATTTCCAAAAACAATTTGAAATGTGGACTCGTCAGACCACAGGACACTTTTTCACTTTGTGTCAGTCCATCTCAGATGAGCTCGGGCCCAGAGAAGCCGGCGGCGTTTCTGGGTGTTGTTGATATGTGGCTTTCGCTTTGCATGGCAGAGTTTTAACTTGTACTTGTAGACGGAGCGACGAACTGTGTTCACTGACAGTGGTTTTCTGAAGTGTTCCTGAGCCCATGTGGTAATATCCCTTACAGAATGATGTCGGTTTTTAATGCAGTGCCGCCTGAGGGATCGAAGGTCACGGGCATTCAATGTTGGTTTTCTGCCTTGCCGCTTACCTGCAGAGATTTCTCCAGATTCTCTGAATCTTCTGATGATTTTATGGACTGTAGATGATGAAATCCCTAAATTCCTTGTAATTGCATGTTGAGAAACGTTGTTCTTAAACTGTTGGAATATTTTCTGACGCAGTTGTTCACAAAGTGGTGAACCTCACCCCATCCTTGCTTGTGAACGACTGAGCCTTTCAGGGACTCTCGCTTTATACCCAATCATGACACTCACCTGTTTCCAATTAACCTGTGGAATGTTCCAAACAGGTGTTTTTGAGCATTCCTCAAACTTCCCAGTCTTTTGTTGACCCTGTCCCAACTTCTTTGGAATGTGTTGCAGGCATCAAATTCAAAATGAGTGAATATTTGCAAAAAACAAAGTTTATCTGTTTGAACATTAAATATCTTGTCTTTGTAGTGTATTCAATTGAATATAGGTTGAAAAGGATTTGCAAATCATCGTATTCTGTTTTTATTTATGTTTTACACAACATCCCAACTTCATTGGATTTGGGGTTGTAATACGTCACTAAAACTGATGTAAGATATGTATTCCACATGTATTCCATCCAGTTTTAGCCACTTAATTCTTTTTTAGAACACAATTCTGACATATTAGTGAAGCATTCAATCTTTTACATATATTTCAGTAATAAATAGGTATTTAATTTATGATTAAATGTGCCATTTGTAATAAAAACTTTTTAAAATCTAATTATGGATGACTAAAACCTCTTGAAGTGACTTATTGAACTCTTATTACTGTTAAACAATAAACTCCAGAAGTCACTTGACAGTACCTAGAACTTACAGGGATAAATTGCTGACCATTTTACATTCATGTGAATTTAGATGATAAACCATGCTCAATAATTTGCATCTTAAAGATCTTAAAGTATTTACTCAGCATTATTGCAACAAATAAAGGGATTACTAATGATTTTCACTCCAATTATGTAATAATACAGGATATAATGAATAAAGCTTAGTGCATAATGATAATATTGCTTTACTGGGCAAAGAACAGCCCTCCAACGTCAATCTTAAACCTGTACTCCTTATACATTCCTTATGTGATCTTGATTCACATGAATGTGTCTTTTCAAATGAAGTTATTGATAAAAATTGACGGGGAAATACTAAAGTATTTTCAGGCCGAATAAAATCTTTGGAGAAGGCCTGCCACAGAGTGTCCCCAGTCAGTGATCACTGTACGGTTAATCATGATGAAGGCCAAAACTGCAGGTCCAGCCCCAAACCCATTCTCCTTTTAATGAGGTCATCTATCATTTAGCGGCTTACAGTACATACGGGAACAATGTCTTAAACCTTTATGTATAATACATTGTGTGCATTCATAATGCATTCTAGAGCATTAAATCTACTACAAACGTACAGTGCTTTCTGTACCATCCTGTCGTGTACAGTTCCTTATGAAACAGATTATTTTCTGACCTTCAATACAATACAGTCATTTAGACATCTTGGGAATGTTCTGCTTTAAAATAAAAGATTTTAACTATTTAAAAAAATAGCATTTGAACACTTGGCTTGATTCTTGTTTCTCAACATTTTCTTATCCTTATACTTAATAATAATTTATGTCCCTTCACATTGAGCCACAGTAAGAACAGGCCTAAAGCCTAAAGGTACCCTTATATAAAGGTCACAAATACACATAGTGCATTAATTCTCACTTCTCCAGACTGCGAAGTATGTCGTATACTCGCAAACTGCGCTCGCTCTCTTATCGCATTTGTGTGTGCGCATTTCTTTCATGCCATCCACAGACAAACCACCCCCCCACCCCCCCCGCCCTCAATCATAACTCAGCTTATCTCTAGCACCAGGAGAGTACGCAATCAAAACAAGCCCAATCGTTGCGTTGCATGCCGTGTTGCATTCCGATCATCAGCGAAGCATTTGGGTTCATTAAAGAGGTGTATAATCCTTGATGAAAAGAGATTATACCATTGTCCTTTCAACCTCCCCGGCTCTTTTTCCTCTGAATAAGGCTAAATCTTTCCACCCTTAGCTGAGCACCATTAACTGAGGGTACACAGACAGGAGTGTATCTGCATATAGATGCCGCCATTGATTTCAACTTACTCCTGTTTTCAGCTCCCTGGCAGCACTTCGCGGCTGTCTCGAGTGCACTTTTTTTGTCAGAGGTTGCAAATCACTAGACTACACTCTTGGAAAGAAAGGTGCCAGAAAGGGTGGTAGCACTTTATTTTACGCTACACTCTTAAAAAAGGTGGTTTTTCAAGGGTTCTTTAGTAAAGTCAATTGTTCTATGTAGAACCATGGACACTCAAAGAACCACTTGCATGTTTAAAGGGTTCTTTGCATGGTGAAATGGTTCTTCAGACTGACGGAAAGCATGTCCTACATGGTTCTATGAAAAAACCTATTTGAAAAGGGTTCTGTATGGCACCAAAAAGTGCTCTATTATAGTTTTGATGTCAAGCATGTAACAATAAAAGGAACCTTTTCCAATAGGTTTTATATAGAATCATATAAAACACTCTCCAACAATCTGAAGAACAATTTCACCATGCAAATGGTTCTTTGAATGTCCATGCTTCTACATAGAACCATTTGTCCTAATATAGAACCTTTGAAGAACCATCTATTTTATAATTTTATTTTTTAATATACAGCAAGCATTTCATAGGTAAATATGTTATACCTATATATATAACATATATATATATATATATATATATATATATATATATATATATACATATATAAAACATGTTATAATCTACTAATAAGAGATTGCTTAAATATTTATAAAAAATGTATTACACATAATAGCTATGTTTATTAAACACATGGAAGGCAGAGGAATTACCTATTACACTATACCACTGACACCACATTTGGTGCAGTACAATAATAATGATAGCTTTGAAGGGTCTACCACCCAGCCTGAAAATGGTTCTAGGGGAAACACTGTAAAGTACATTGCTGCGCATAGCAATTCAGCATTACCTACATCACAGGTCAGCAACATGCAGCTCTTTCACTGTCCTGTTGTCCACAGATTTGTAGGTAAAAATAAAATAATCCTCCTTTACAGTAAAATAAAGCTCTGCTGATCGTTCAACAGTTTTAAAAATAAATGGTCTTAAACGCTGGAGTTAATGTGGAACTGCTAATTCACCCTTTAAACCTGAAGGTGCACAGCCTGCTGGTCACAATAGACAATAATGCAGACAATGTCACCTAAGTAGTAGCTATGGAAAAGGCAAAGAGAGAGATTTAAGATGAACATTGATCATTTGGAGACAAACAGACTTATTTAAAGCACTTAATCTTCAATGAGAAACTGCCAAAAACTAAAAAGTCGCAAAGCTGAAGTCAGTTTCTGGTTCAAATTTCCGCTGTTCCACCTTAAATGGTGCAGTAGTTACATTCTGGCACCTCAGACACCATTTGAGGTGGAACGGGAAAATTTAAATAAGAAGCTGGCGACTTCAGCCTAGTAAAAAGCTAAATGTTAAGAGACATTTTACAAGAAACCACTTTACTTTTGAGGAAAGGTTTCCTGCCAGAGATGTAAGAAAAGCAGCTATAGCTGAGCAAAGGCTTAAAGCAGAGCAAAGTTAGTCTGTTTTTTTGTTTGTATTATATTTTTTTAGCCTACACTAATACATAATACGTACTGAGACATATTTACAGCCAAAATGGTAAATTTTACTTAAACAAATGGACATACAATGTTGTGGCTCCTAAGGTTGATTGATTTTTGTTAACAGCACAAAATGGCTATTCTTAACATTTGGGTTGCCGACCCCTGGTATACTTGTTCTCTTTGCTGTGCTTAAGCTTACATAGTGTTATGGATCTGCTGTAGGTTAAACCTCCGAAGAATGTTAAATGGTAAGTGGGGTGCATATTGTAGATAAGATATGCTGTGGAACAAAGAGGGGAAAACAAAATTAAAGCAAATATGGACATGCCCTGTTAAACAAGCTACAACCAGTGAAAGAACTCTTGAGAATCTCTATAGAGAATAGAGAGTACCACTTTTGCAACTCGTTCATCCATTTGTTACAAGCAGAATTGATTACTATGATGATCTTATTAGGCTTCCAAAGGAAGTAGAGGATGTAGAGGACTGTGCATCAGCATGTAGAGGACCATGCAGCAGCATGGATGATAACAACGACCCAACATCATATCACTCCCATTTTGAAAGAACTGGACTGACTGCTTGTATCTTTCAGGATAGATTTTAAAGTTCTGCTAGCAGTTTTTAAGCTCTAAATGACTTTAAAGCATCTGCTTACATCACAGAGATCTGCAGACTCTGGCCTTCTTCAAAGACCTTCAGTAAAGTACAGAAAACGTGGAGAGACTCATTCTTCTTGTGGAACTCAATTTACCTTTTATTAGACAGTCAAGCTCCACTTTTAAGAAACCCTACAACTTTTGTTATTTATCTTCTTAATCTGATTTTGGATTACTATTCGTTGTGTGGGCTGGAGATTAGAGAACCAGCCCTGTGACCGGAAGGTTGCCAGTTCAATCCCCAGAGCCGACGGTATGCGACTGAGTTGTCCTTGAGCAAGACACCTAACCCCCGAATGCTCCCCGGGCGCTGCGGATAGGGCTGCCCACCTCTCCAGGCAAGTGTACTCACTGCCCTCTAATGTATGTAGTGTTTCACTTCACAGATTAATTAAATGCAGAGGTGAAATTTCTCTGGTATGGGACTAATAAGGGTCACGTAATCTTTCTTCTATAACTGCTAAACATTGCCACCTGTCTGTAAAACTCTTTGGGCTGCCACCAGAATGAAAAGTGCTCTATAAATAAAAGATATCATTATATTATTAAATAAGATGTTCAAGTGTGAAGAACCTTTGATAAGTTTGAAGAACCTCCACATAATGTCATTTTTTTTAAGAAAGTGTTTTTTGCCCCTAGAAGCAGAGTGTGGCAGTGTAAAATGTGGCTCAGCTATTTCGTAATTGGTAAGTGTTTGTTTGAGAGAGATGTTAGATTGCATTTTTCTGGTCTGCTGTTGTCTGGTTTAATGATGCCAGCATTTTAATGGAGTGCATAAAAAGAACTGTAGCCTTTTACCTCAGCAAAGTTGTTGCGCGATGCTGAGCATAAATACATTTTCATTTTAATTCCCTCTGCGTGTGGCCTCCTTCTTTTCACTTTGACTCCCTGTAAATAAATTTAGGGGAAGATTAAATCATGTATTCACCACGGGATCGCGAACCCGTCATTCTTTCCATCCTTTCGTTTCTCCATCAATCAGGCCTGCGCGTTCCTCACCTTTCCACCGTGTACCTATCCATCACCGGTGGCCCCAAATGCAGCCCCAGCGTGAAGGGAAATGGCCGTTTGATGGAGCAGCTCTTTGCCCAAAACTTAAATAACCATCTCCCTTTGGATGAGCTCGAAATATAGCCAGTCAGCACATTAACAGTCGGTGATGGGTGCAAAGGTTGATGAGGGCAACCGCTCAAAATGTTCTACTGTGGGAAAACAGTCATCAGCTTAGCATTGGGCGTTTCAAGAGAGATGAAGAAAGGCAGCCGACGTGTTCATCCGTCGAACATGTGGGGGCTTACTGGATGACGGATTACTTCAAAATCTTGGTTCAAACGAAAAGAGCCTTCTTTTAGAAGACGACAACGTTAGCTCTGACTAAGCTATAGCTGAAAAACGGGGAGGAAAAACAAGCAGACACATCTGGCACACAATTGAGACTTGCTAACAGCGGGGAAAATAAAACAGGTGTTTTTATACCTCCATGGCGAAACGGTTGACAGTCCGCAGATGGAACGCACCATCTTGGAGAGTTGTTGACACTCGCTGAGCGCACCGAATATGTCTAGAAGACACATGCACTGCAGCCATATGATGTAGAAATCTATTTAGGGCTTAAAAAGTCCTACCATCTTTAAGCAAGGGCTTTTATTTCTAGTTCGGGAAGCTACAGATACTCGCAGTGAAAAATCTCAGCATCTGTATTACATTATTTGCACAAAACTGGAGTTTTCTTTCCTCTTCTTCTTTTAAATCACTTCCCTCTTCAGGGGATGATGTCCCAGTACGCATCATTTGACATCCTGCTCAGCGCTCTTCAAACAGGATGTCCTCCTTTTGAATCATACCCCCATTCCTTAAATTATTAAATTAAGCACTGTTTTAAAGTAAGGAAAACAAAACTGGCCCTCAGGACCGCAGCTGACAACCATACCTCTGAATGCTAAACTTGGTCTATTCTAAGAAGGGTTCAACATTACAATCTTTAAAGTTGTGGGAGAAACGCTGCAAGAAAAATATCACTGTCTGAAGGACTTGATCAAACCATTTACTGGCTCTAACTGACCCTCTGGCCTCATATGTAAAGGCAGCCTGAGCCACTGATCCATGCAAACTGTAAACTTGTGCTTCTTCAAGCCATTCAGAGTGGTTTGATATGGAACGGTTCATAGTAGAGATTTTCTTTACCGTGGTGGTGATGGTAACCAGAGCTCTCCATTCAAATAAAGCCAGTTTATTTACAGTACTAAACCATCAGTGAACCTACACGTGTCTGAGTTTTTATATGTAATGATGCTAATGGTAAATTAGTGGAAAATCTGAAAAAATATGTTTTCATTGCTTTAACGTCCTACATCTCTGCCACGCAAGTAAAGATGATAAATAAAAGCATACGATGCCCTATATGTAACTAAGGATTGAGGAGCTGAAGTTTACCCTCCTCTGCTGTCACTGCAGACCAGCAGGGTCACCTACAGAGCAGCGTTAGTAGCTGTTAATGAAGTAATTTTCCTTCTTTATTTGAGGGTCTCATTTCATAGAGGAAGATTTCAACCACTACCTCTTATAACGACATTCCAGTGGTCAAGATGACGCTCGAAAACAAGAGGTAGGGGCAAAAATAAGAAATGGGATTGGTCCAAAAAGAACTATTTTCTCAACTGCATCATTCAAATGATCCTTTTACTATTCAAGAATTGTATTAGAGTGAGTTAAAATACTTTTTGAAAATGTTTCATGACATATGTTCAACAACGCCTTGTGTGTTGAAAATAACATCTACCTATAGATCCAGTAAGGAGGAGCACTCATGGCTTTTAGTCTGAAAGCTTTCCTGTACTGATTACTTTTCCAGTGAAGACGCTGATACAGGACTGAGAAGGTTCTCGTTTCTGGTTGGACTGTCATGTGAGGCTGCTTTCTTTTCCTCATTGCTCGTCCTAGAATACCGATGAATGCAACGTTTGTAGTGACAAGCCGCAAGGCTGCTCTGCCCTTGCCGCGGACCGCCTTGTAATCTAGGGCAAGAAATACAGCCTTAATTGTCCCACTGATAGTATTCTGTATTGATTTGTAGGTGTTATCACCATAGTGCCCAACCTGAGGTCAGCAGTCAATAAATTCCCACGCTGGTTGTGGGGTACAGGAACCATGTTCAAGTCAGAGAGAAAAATGCTTGACATTGAAGACACAAGCACATCAAGTTCAATAAAGGTAAGATGTCGACAACAAAGTTATTGTCGGTTTAATAGCACATTAGTCTACATCAAGGCTCACAGTGGGAATTTAATTAATCAATTGCTAACAATGATTGTGTAAGTGACCTATTACTCATAAGTGATGTATGACTTTTTAAGCTGTGATATTATGCATGCTGGCGTAGCGGCAAACAGCTTCCTGATTACATTCACATAAACTCTCATTTATGCATAAACAAAATCAACATGCCAAACACTATAAAGCAGTAAGGCCACGAATCAACAGGAGATTTATTTTCTACTAGCGTTCAGTGTGCTATGACTCTAAGGCAGCCACACTGGTCTGTAAAGCTTCCCAGAAGTAAAAAACGGTTTCACTGAATATGGCTAAAGGAGCTCATCAAGGTGTATAATGACTAATTACTGTAATTGCCAGATTTTTGCTGCAGCGTGCAATCAACAGAAATATTCCTTCATACGAGTCAGAATGGCATCAGCTGGAGCAAATACGTCCACATGAAACGGTACAGCTCTGAGCATTTAAATATAATTCAATTAATTGAATTGCCTTGCATTTGATATTAAAAAAAAAAACAGATGAAAGATCCATTCATATCTTTGCATGTTCATGTTGAATGTATTATTTCTATTTGTAAGGATGCTACAGAGCTCTGGCTTGTTATTTCCTATAATTGACTATTACATATGGGGATTTGGTGACTGCTTGGATAGCAGCACTACAAGACACAGTAATTAACATATCTAAAGAATGAAAAATGCCATGCTTCGATTACAAAGAACTCCCACTGACATCTGCACACATGTTACAACTAAATGGATGCCTAAAGGGGCGTGGACCAATCATGCAGCCAATAGAGAAGCATTATAATTCCTATGGAGGATGTGGAAGTTGTTGTTGTTGTTGTTGTGGTGCATCTTAATCGCACACAATTAACGTCACACATCACCCATAAATATCAATTTACTCCATGTAGATGCACATTATCTCCAAGGTTTAAAAATATCTTCCCTGCACTGCGATTACAACCAATTCACGACAGCTGTGTGCAAAATCAAATATCTGCAGGAGAAAAAAAACAAAACACAAACAAATAAATATCCATATGCATAAATAACGGTCAAAGCCACCAGCTTACTTGGATTAGATACATACTGTATGTATGTAAGCATACAGTGCTGACAAAGAAAGCAAAAAGAGGCATATTACGTAAAATTAAAGCCTATATATATTACATTATTTATTATATATATATATATATATTAGATATATTACATCATAATTTGTAAACACCTGTTGCACTTTATATTGTGTGAATAGTCCAACAAAAATGGTCCAAAATTACATCCGACAGAGACTTAACATATATATCTGTTGTTGGAACAGAACCTTGTATCTCCGAAATCAGAACTTTACATACTTTTAATACTTTTAATGTAAGTGAATGGAACCAGATTTTTGTCCAAGTAATTTTGGGCCCATTAATCGTGAAATTTACATACAATGGAAAGGTCAACAGGCAATCTTTCAATTTATCAAAAACAGAAAAATTGAGATTTTGAGCCAAAACCAAGAAGTAGTGATATATGTATATATATATATATATATATATATATATATATATATAAGAAATTGTATATTGGAAATATATATATTATGTATTGTATAATATTTATTTATTTATTTATTTCTTAGAAACATACTGTCCACTCATTCACCCCCCAGTTTATCCAGTCCACATATGGAAACAAAGCAATAGAAATTTCTAATGTCACAAAAACTATCCCTTGAATGTATGTCTGCCTATTCAGTGTACAGCAGTTTAGCCCTGGCATTCATGCTCAAGTTATAAATTTAAAATCCTTCTGGCTGGACTGTTTTTGAATGAGGTACAAAATAAGAGTGCATTTACATACACACACACACACACACACACACACACACACACACACACACACACACACACACTATTTTCAGTTTCCCCACTACTAAATATTCCACAGTCAACTGTCAGTGGTATTATAACAAAGTGGAAGCGATTGGCAACGACAGCAACTCAGCCACAAAGTGGTCGGCCACGTAAAATGACAGAGTGGGGTCAGTGGATGCTGAGGCGCATAGTGCACAGAGGTCAAGAACAGCATAGAGAGCTTCATGGAATGGGTTTCCATGGGGTGTAGCTGCATCCAAGACTTACATCACCAAGCATAATGAAAAGCGTTGAATGCAGCGCCACCACTGGACACTGGATGAGTGAGTTTGGTGTGGAAGAACTTGACTGGCCTGCCAGTCCTGACCTCAACCCGACAGAACACCTCTGGGATGAATTAGAGTGGAGACTGCGAGCCTGCGAGGAAGGTCACCGGTTCAGTCCCCTCGGCTGACAGTCCATGACTGAAGTGCCCTTGAGCAAGGCCCCTAACCCCCAACTGCTCCCCGGGGACCATGGATAGGGCTACCCACTGCTCCGGGTAAGTGTGCTCACTGCCCCCTAGTGTGTGTGTTCATTAGTGTGCATTTATTGTGGGTGTTTCACTGCATGGATGGGTTAAATGTGGAGGTCTAATTCCACTGTGTAAAAAATACAGTTGGCAAAATGGTTTTATATATATATGATATGATTGTTTTTGGTTTAGAAAAGAAAGGTATAGAGTATATCTGTTATGATATCCATTATTTGAGCTGCTTTCATTGCTTTCAACTGCTTACTGAGCACTTTAACTCTGGGTTTGTGTATTTGCTAAACAGCAACAATAAAAAAAAAAAAAAAAAAAAGACTGCACTTTTAGGATTGTTGAAAATATGGTTACAAAAATATCACAAGAAGACACATTAAGGCCTATTTCATTTTACTGTATATGTGTTGGCATGTACTCTACTGGCAAAGAAAGTCTATGAAAAGAAAAAACAAACAACAAACAAACAAAAAAAAAGTTCCAGAGGTTTTTTTGATGACAACTTGGACCCCAGTTATCACCTTTGCAACCTTGAAAAAAATCGAGCACACATCACAAGAGATGTCACTTCCCAGACAAATGCAAGGTTTTTCCCCAGCGTGCACAGATAGTATCAGCCCTCTCTAACTGATGCATTCAAGGTTTCCCAAGGTACAAGGCACATTGCAAATAAAAAAGCCTATGAATAAATATTGTTTACCTTTCAAAACATTTGAAAAGTGCAGAGGTAGAAGGGAAGCTTATTTTTGTCGCTTGCTTTAGAGGTCATGTTGCCAGCACTGGTAGGTAGTTGTGTAATGCCTGAGCTTATTTACCAATGTGTGGGAACTATTAAAAAAAAAAAGAAAACAGAATGACCCACATTTCAACAGCATTAGGCTACATATTCAAACTGCTCATTTTGGAGCACTTGCCCTCCAGAACCTGCGTCTCCTTGGTACCATGAGCTGATGTATTTTAAGAAGTTAAGAACTCTGCTTATCCAAGACTTTGTGCCATTTTCCATTAAATTAATCAATATCCACTGTATTAAAAGCAGGTAAAAAATACTGATCAGCTGGCCAAGATGTGCACACAGGATAAACAAGTTCATCTCTAATGCTATGATTCCTCTATTTGGCCTGGTAATAAAGCTTTATGCTGAAGCCTTTATGCAGCTCTGATTCAAACATGTACATTTACACATTAACCTTTTTTAACTCCTTGGAACCACCAGCGGCACTTCATCATATTCTTTACTTCATAACTGTCACATTTCATAAGCTACATTCAAATAGTGGGTGTCATATGAGAGCTGTTACTACCTCTTTCCATTCAAATAGATGGGTAGTGTAGTGTAGTTTGAAAACTTTGTAATAAAAGAAGCTGAACTCTCTTTGTTTTTCTACTGAAAGTTGACACATTTTTCTACAAATCTGAGCTCTAAACTGGATCTCAGATGGTGTCTCTTCAGTGATCTGCACTATAAAAATGATTTTTAGAAAGAATTACAAAGAGAGTCTAAGATGTTATATATATATATATATATATATATATATATATATCTACAGGCATAAGAGGTTAATAAAATACATTAAATGAAAAAGTGACAAAATGATCTTGATGCATAGTGGGGACTTATATTGGGGACATGCATAGTGGGGAACTTATGCTGGGGACACATCCATACCACTTTTTTGAAATGCTTTTGATTTTCTTCCCATCACTTCTGAAAGTGTAGTTTGATTACGATTAGACGCATAATAGCTCAGGTCAGAAACCAGCGCAAAACTTTCTAAAAGCACCACCAAGGCCTTGCAGAAACACGTTTTCTTTCAGTATTATTTCTAAAAAGAGGTGAGCGCAGCCATTGGTAGCTCTTTCACTATTCACTATCAAAAGAAGGCAGATGAGGGCCTCAAAGAGCCGAAGGCCTCATGTCTAAAGCAAATTATATATACTATACAAGTTGATTTTAAATCATCTATTCCAATAATCATATGCAGCCTCACCCCAGCTTTACCGGTCAGAACAAAGCGCTACAGTCACTCAGCAGACTGTGCATAATGCTACACTCTTTAAAATGGGTTCTTTACTGAAGAAAATGGTTCTGTATAGGACTATGAACTCTCAAAGAACCAGCTGCATAAGTAGAGGATTCTTTGCATTATGAAAGAGCTCTTCAGATTAATGGAGAATATGGTGTAGATGGTTCTATATAGCACTAAAACGTTATAACTTCTATCGTTATACTCTTTAAAAAGATGGCTCTTCAAGGGTTCTTCAGTAAAGAAAATGGTTCTATATGGAACAATGAACATGCAAAGAACCTTCTGCATGATTATAGGGTTCTTTGCATCATGAAAGGGTTCTTCAGATTGTTAGAAAATGTGCATGAATGTGCTACACATGGTTCTATGCAGGACTCTATTAAATAGGGTTCTATAAAGCACCCAAAGGGTTCTTCTATTGTTACATGTCTGACATTGTGATAATAGAAACATACCTTTGGGTGCCACATAGAATCCTTTTTAAAAAGGTTCTCTATAGAACCATCAACAGCACATCCTTCACCAATCTGAAGAACCATTTGTTCCAAAAGTTTTTTTTGTGTTCATAATTCTATATAGAACCAGTTTCTTTACTAAGAAACGGTGTATGATGTCAAGCTTGTAAATACATTAACCTATTTTGGTGCTATACAGAACCAAAACAACACATTCTCCAACAATCTGAAGAACCTTTTAGTTATGCAAAGAACCCTTTAAGCATGCAAATACTTGAGTGTTTATAGTTCTATATAGAGTCATTTTCTTCTGTAAAGAACCCTAGAAGAACTATCTTTTTAAAGAGTGTACAACATCAAGCTTGTAACAGTAGATTAACCATTTTTGGCACTATGTTGAACCCTCAAAATGGTTCTTTATTGAACCATCTACAGCCCATTCTCCATCAACTGGAAGAACCATTTTATCCATGAAGCAAGCCCTTTCATCATGCAAAGGGTTCTGTCAGTGTTTATGGTTCTAGATAGAACCATTTTCTTTACTAAAGAACCCTTGAAGGACCATCTTTTAAGTGTGTAGTGTTAATGTAAACACAGATAGCTTCAGTGTTGGGATCACTACTCAGAAGTAGTTTAATTACTAATTACTTCTGTCAAAGTTCTGTGTGTTACTTCTTACTTCATGGACAAATATCATTACCCATTACTTTTACTTCTACTTTAATCCGTACCAAATGATCTCATGATACTGGAAGATATTTAGCTTGTTTCAAGGCTTGTTTTTACTTAAAACAAGTATAACTATCTTCCAAAATAGTGAGATCATTTTTATAATAATTTTATAATAAAAACGTTGGAAAATAGGTTAAACACTCTTATAATATTCTCAAAATAATAAATAGTAGATATATCGACTAGATCTATAATAGAGGGCTGAAACAAAAGGGAACCCAGATCTTTATGAATGCCATAAAGGCAGTAATATGTTTTGCCTGCTTCTTTGCTAAGCACCTCAGACTTCTTAAAGAGCACCGCTTGGCCTTGACAAGCTAAAAAGGATGTTCTTTTCTTATGACTTACAAAAACATGATGTGGATGAAATGCACATCCATGCACAAAAAGACTACTTTTGGCAAGAGTCAACTCCCAAATGGTTTGCACAACAGCTCTTGCCCCTGAGCACTGCAAAGCACTGAAGGGACTCGCCGAAAAATCAAAGTAGGCAACTTATCCTCTTCTACCCCCTGCTCTTCCACTGTCCAAAGCAAGCTGACACAGGCTGTGTTAAATACACACATCTTCGCAGTCACCTTATTGTTTTTTCTGTTTAGCTCTCGCTGCTACACCAAAGCCATCTCCACTTCTTCTAGCATCTGTACAATGAGACCAGATCCACCTCCAGCTACTTGGACGTGAAGTTTCTATGTTTTTCTCCAAGATCTCCCATGGCAGACAGCACAAACTATGTGCATTTCCATGCTTTGGGCTATTTTCTATACTTTCTCAGTTCTTTGCAAACTTAATGGCTACCTCCATGTCCTAGAGATGTGCATGGCTACTCAAGTCCTACTTAACCATTTGAGGTGCCAGATTTTGAACAATGAAATTACTATTCAGGTTTGCGTTTCATCACAGAAAGATGGAGAAAATATAGAGACTAACAATTAAATGAAACCACTGTCATGTTTAATCAAGATGGTAAAATATTACAGCTTTGCTCCCATGTCTCCGTATGTATGTGTATTACATTGAGGTTCTCGAAACATGAGCGGCTAAATGATTCGGTCCAGTACCAGTTTCAGCTCATCTGAAGAAGCAGGGTCTGCTACTCATCCAATATAAACACTACCGATTTCCCTCAGCTTTTTTGAATGCATTCCTCTGCTTGCTGCGAAATTTATGTACAAGAAATGACATTTTTTTAGCCTTGTAACAACAGAGCTATCACCTAAGAGAGTAACTCCAGACATGAGTTAATTTCAGCTGAAGTACTTTTTTTTCCTTGCAGTTAACAGAATCTGTTCTCTCTGGCGTACCCGCATATCAAATTTAGTTGGGATACACATCACTATAATGTTCTACTATGCGTTTGGCTGTACCAAAAACATGCCTAAACACAACCTCGTTTAAATACTGATTGTTAGTCACAAAGCAAGATTTCTCACTAAGCTGGAACCAAAAGTTGATGATTGTGTCCCTCAGCTCTTCTCCTATTAGACATGCTTTGCAATGGGAGGTGCCACAAGCTTCTATAGGTGTGATGGTCAGTTGTGTACATACATTTGGCCATATAGGCCACCAGAAGGTATGTTTTTGCATGTACGCCCACATGCAAACATTTAGATCACATTGCAATAATTAATATATTCTTTAAAAATATGGTTCTTTAAGGGTTCTTTATAAAACCATGAACACTCAAAGAACAATTTACCTTACTAGAGTTCTTTGCATGTTGAAATGGTCCTACATATTGCTGGACAATGTGCTGTATATGGTTCTATATAGAATATAAATGATTCTTGTATTGTTACAAGCTTGACATCATAACAAAAGCAGAACCCATTTTAGTGCTGTATAGAACCATACACAACACATTCTACATCTATTAACACTCAAAGAACCACTCAAACCACTTCTGTTATTTGCATGTTAAAATGGTTCTTCAGATTGATGGAGAACATGTTGTATATGGTTCTATATAGAACCTTTTTTAAAAGCATACCAGATAACACCAAAAAGAATTCTCATATAGTTACAACTAGACATTAGCCACGTTTACGTGCAGCTTGATAATTTGTTAATAATCCGACTAACAGCTCAATTGGAATAGAATACGTCCATGTAAACACCCCAATCGGAATAGTCTGGTCCAATTGAGGCCATTCGGAATACAATTTCTATCCGATTGAACAAGGTGGGTAAACCTCTAAATAATCCATTAAATAGAAGAATTATAACCGAGTAAACGCCTGAATCCGATTACACTCCCTATCGGAACATGTAAGAACGTTCTGTGCATGCGCAGCGCGTCATAGCGAGAGGTTTATACCATTTAACATGGCGGAGCAGAAACTGGTCTGCAGAGACGAAGTTTATACTCTGAGCTTTAAAACACGGCGGTGGGACGGACGTCCAGCTTATGTGTCTCAGAGCACGATGTTTTCCTCTCGCCACTTCCTTTATAAGTACGTTAGAAGGACGTTTTTCTGGGTCTGAAATCAGTTTAAAGCCATTAAAATCTCAAGCACGTCAACTGGAAACTCGTCTTGCGTGGACTGGACCTCACGTGATGTTCGCTGTCATGGTAACGTTTACTCTCAGCGCTGCTCCACGCATGCGCGTCATTTTGCATCAGATTACTTGTAGTGAGCAGGTAAACAAAGATTTTCATCAGATTGTTGAACAGAGTGAGAATAAACACCTCAGTCTGAATCTGTAATCTGATTGCATTCAGTCGGATTGGCAAAAATCTTTGCATGTAAACAAAGCCATTGTAACAATGGCAGAACCCATTTAGTGCATCTCCATCAGCCTGAAGAACCATTTTACTCATGGTTCTATACAGAGCCACTGTCTTCCCTAAAGAACTCCTGAAGAACCATCTTTTTAAGAGTCCTATTAGTAGCATTAACATTAGTTTTAATTATTTGACTTTCAGCATATTGTATATAATGACAGTCAGTCCAAAGAGTAGATAAGGATGGTAAGCAGGTTTCCTTTATTCTTAACTCATAGTCCATAAGTCAAGCAGATTAGTGCATCTGCAACGTTTTCATGCTCTTTCTGTCATCATTTTACATTATGTTTACATCTCGCTCCACTTTTGGTAAGAAACTATGCAGTAATCCATTCAAATCACATTGTATTTCTCATCCACAAACACATCACACATTGGCACAGCCGTGTATCATTGCTGAAATTTCAAATCCAGACTTCCATTGTGTAACGAAATGTGAAGAGTGGGTGGAAGTGAGAACGCGGCGAGCCAACACAGCTTGATTCGCCCAAAAATCAACATGCAAGGTATTCATGGCACTGCGTCGGTTATTATTCGATATGGTTTGATTGATATGTGCTGTGTCAACTGGGACAGCGTGATGAATTAGCAATTCATGTCTGAAAACATTTGGCAACCAAGGATTGCAAAATAATGGGGATGTGGTGACAAAACCAAATATGCAAACAATTCTTTCATTCAAAGAATGTGCGCTGAACATGGATCCTCATACTGCAAACACAAAGACGTTAAATAGGAGGCGATGCAGTTTTTGATTTTACTCATTGCCTAATTATCACGTTGGTACAATGTGTAATTAACTGCATGCCTTTTCACGCATTCATTTTGCTGTCTGCATCGGGAACATGTCCAAATCTCATCGAGTGAGTCGCTGACTTTACAACAGATTTTGAATAGATCCCTCCTCGGCCTGACCTTGTTTAAAGATTCATAACTTCTTGTGACCTAAGGTGCCTTTTGAATGCTTTGGATTCAAGAACAAATCACAGCTTACCTCACCTTTGACTAAAGTAAGTCAACTGAAAAAAAAAGGTCTAGGTACATTTTTTAAACACCAGAAGTCACAGTGGGTTTGGCTTCTTTGGTCCACTCCAATCTGGCCTTCAGCTATTAATAGATATTCAATACTGTTGCCATACACACTGACATTTGCGCAATCACACTAGGTACCTGTATTTTATTACAGATCCTTAGATTTAAAGTGGAATTCCACCCATTTTTCCAAGTGTCTGCATAATTAACCCTTTAACTTACCAGGCTTAATTGATCTTAAAGCAAGAATGTCCAAAGTGAAGCTTAAAGTTGGCCTGTAAGAATGTTTGACATGCCAGCATAAAGTTACCCTTGCCTCAGTCCCTCAGTCAATTAGTGAACCAATATATAATGCAATCTATAATATAGTAAATACTTATTTTCCCTTAAAAATTTTAAAAACACATATTTTTGAAACAAAGTGTGGTGTAATATTATGAAATACACTTGTAAAAAAACACCCACCCTCTCTATTTGTATGTTTTTGCCTTCTTGGTCTACCACAATCATTGCACATGACTCCTCAAGACAAAGAGTTTGGGCACCAATGTGCTGAGACTCATTATTTAGAGGTTTTCAGTATTATTATGTAGTAATTACATGGAAAACAATGCTGCCTAAACTATTCCTAAAGGGGAACTCAAACTCATTCATAGCAGTTTGAGAAGAAATGCTCCATTCTAGAGAAACTAGAGTCGGAGTTGGAATCTGAAAAGTCTTAAGAGTTTAATGACACTAAAAACAGAAAGTTGTACCTGAAGTGATTAATATGCTAATATAGTATTGTACTATGATCATGAAAATTTTTGGCCTTTTTTTGTGCAAATGTACCAGTATTTTACCACCATCAACATTACATAGAAAAAATCAAGACACGTGTAGGTTCACTTGTGGTTTCGGACAGTAAATGGCTGCATGTGCATTACAGATGCCACAACCCCTGGTTCCTATCACCACCACTGATAAAGAAATCAGAGTTCAGTACAAGCAACCTTTCCATATTAAATCTTAAACACTGAGTTATGTAGAAACTTTGTAAAGTTGGTGGAATTTCTGTTTAACTATGAGTATGTGACAGGGTAAACCAGTGTCTTCAGTATCAGCTTTAAATATATTAGTTTGCAGTCATATGATATTAAACTTCTCCACATCTCAAGCCAAATTCCACCACTTTCTTAATTTCTGAATAGTTTAATAGTTGAAATGTAAGCAAAATCATTCAGAAACATATTGTGATTTCGTTACATTGGTGTGAAACCAGGTGTCACGATGTCTACAACGCAAAAATAGCCATTTTATTTATTATCCAAAACCACCAATGAACCTACATGTGTCTTCTGATTTTTTATGATGGTAAAATGATGCTTCTTTGGCGACAATTTTGCCTCACAACAACTTTCTGTCCTGAACAGATTTAAAAAATATACGTTTCAGACAAAATTCTACATCAAAACTATCATAATCCAATGCCTCAGACAGTGTATTCAAAATCATGTGTACTATCTTTCTGTGGGGGAGCTTTTAGAAGCATTAAACTCTTCAGACGTCTGGTTCCTATCATCACCACTGTGAACAATTCTCCTTAGGAAGGTTCTCCAAAACAAAGAATTTTACACTAAACCATTCTGAATGACTTGGTTTACATATTAATGATTGAAATGTGCAGAAGTTTAGAAAAACTGATGTAATTTCCCTTTAAGTTCTTGCATGTCAAGTTTTGAATGGCACAAACTGGACATATGATGTGCTAGCCTAGCTAGTTTCAGCATCCCTCCTCCTGTAGGTCACGCTGCCCCCTACTGACCGTTCCAACACTGTGTAGTTTAACCCACATGCTAAAGTGCTTCACAGGAGCTCTGTGCGGTGCTACTTAACAGAATATTTTAGCACGAGTGAATGACAGCGAACTTCGGAGAGCGGATTTGAGAGTGACAGATTGCCGGGCTGCATTAAAACTTAGCCTGCGCCACACATGAATAAAGTTGCAGCGCAGGCTGCTTTAATCCTTCGTTTCCATGGTGACACAGCAGCTCGCTACGAGCCTGCGCCGGAATTTATGCAGCGCGCTCCATGTTTCTGACCAAAACAGCCAGCAACTCAAGCAAAAAACGGAAGAAAAGCCACACTCAAGGAGAGCGCTTCACGTATAAATGTGCATGTTCATGCAGTCACAGGATGCTGTTTAGCTCCAGCTGAGCAGCGTAACCTTCACTGAGTCACTGAGGGGCTTGGGGGGGGTGGTGGAGGGGAGAGGCACAAAACACAGACATTTAACATTGGCAGAACCAGTGGCCTTGCTCAGTCACGATGTACAGAGTATATCACACAATCACACACCCACAACAGACTAATTAATGATCACATCGCAGAGGTTGTGGGCCTAAGATTGCCGGCACATGCGCATTTCAACTCATCTAGGCGACACTAAATAATGCATGACTGACATAAACAAAAGAGCTGAAGGGCTTCTGAGGCTGAGGAGAGAAAGTGAGAGAGATAGATGGATAGCATTATTTTCCCACAATTTCCTCTCACTGCTCCTGTTCGCGTCTCGAACAGAACAATCATGTGTTTCTTTTTTTTAGGGGGGGATTTATGAACATCCAACACGGGCACAGAGATGGTGGAGTTCCAGCTAGCTCAAATTATATCCCCTGCTGCTATTAGTGTGGGAGCGTGATGCTTGTTCTTTCAAACAAATGTAATTGGCTCTTACATTGACACAGGGCTTGAACGATTGTATCAGCGCTCCACAAATATGTACAAGATGGCGGCCTGATACGGCTGGGACTTAATGGGTCTCATTTCGTGTCGGGCAGGTCTTGTTCAGGTGTGATTTAGATGAGTAAACTCCACAGCTGTGTTGTGTGTGATCTCCACAGTTGGGCAAGGGCTCATAAAGCATGCTGAGAAAATGTTTGACTCCTCTCCAAATTAAAGAACTCAGCTATGTAAAGGTGCACCCATCGGATAATTTCCACAGAAAAGAACTGCACACAATGAGACACTCAAGCAGCCGCAGATGAGCCCAAGGTCACCATGCCCAATGCTAAGCATTAGCTACAGTGGTATGAAGAAACCCAACTCTGGGCTGTGGAGCAGTAGAACTGTGTCCTCTAGAGTGATGGAGCTCCATCCCATACCTTTGGGATGAGTTGGAGTGATTCATCAATACCTGACCTCACTAATGCTTTTGTGGTTGAATGCAATCAAATCCGCACACCAGTGTTCCAACATCTAGTGTACAACCTTCCCAGAAGACTAGAGGCTGCTACTGCAGCAAACTCCCTATTATGACCCTCGATTTCAGGAGAGAGGACGGATGAGCAGGCATCTGGACCTACAGCACATTCGACAGATTCTGGATGTTTGTAAGTCAATAACTTGCATTTTCTTCCTAGTCTTCCAAACAACAATGCGATGCCAAAAGCCACCATTGTCCACAACAGAACACAAAATTACATACTTTGGAAGAATAATACTTCCACAGCAGTTATCTTTGGAATGATGGGCTTGAACAGTGTTAGCACAAGGCACCTACAGTCCTGTTAGAAAAATCTAAGAGGTCATCTTTGGACATTTTTCCACTGCACTTTCAAAAACAAAAACTGATCCAAACAGGAACCACTAGAACTTCTGGTTCTAGTTCTAGTTCATTTTACACTTGAGAGATGACTGGCACAATTAGAATAGTCTTGCTTAATGATTAGCTACCTTTCTTGCTAGTTATATTTAGCTTAACTTATTGGCTTATATGAAATAATGTACTGCCAAGTTTTGTGTTCAAACTCTCTCACAAAATGGCAATTACACAGAATAATGTGAATATTTTGCTCTGTCGTGTGTGAATATACAAGAAAACCCACTCATTCTGTAGAGGCTATCAGATATGCTATAGCGTAGCAACCTGTCAATGGCTGGCTCAGGCCTCTAGATGTTTGTGGGGTTTAGCTGTGCTAATAGCCATGCTAGGAGGCCCATGGGAGGCACACACTCTATAGTAAAGGGATTTAAATTTTGCTTATGTTGTTATTTGTGAATTAAAGGTATGTGGTATGTATTTATTGTGTTATCCTGGGCTGGGGAATGTGGGTTGTTAGTAAGTTTTGTGTTGGGAATTGATCTGCTGTTTGTGGCTGGTAGTGACCTCCCCTGCAAGTTACTTGTTTTGTATGTTCCTTTCTGTCCTGGTGTTTAATAAAGACCGCTTCTCATGGTGGAGTCACCCTGCTAGAAAAAAACAGTATTGGTCACCAGCTGATCAAAACCAGCATATTGCTGCTGTCGGATCAAAACCTTGTATCTCCAAAATAGTAACTTTACAGGAGAAAGAAAAACATACTTTACTTTTAAGTCAGTGGAACCAGACGTCTTCTCACATTGCTTTGGGGCATTTCCTTTGGTCAGTTTATCATTAAATTTACAAACAATGTAAAAGGCAATAGGCATTTTCAGATTATGTAAAAAACTGAAAAATGAAAAAATGGAGATATGAGGTTTTGTACAGTAGCAATATGTTGTGTTTTAGATGCTGGTATACTGGTTAACTAGCACAAGACCTGCATAAACCAGCTTAGACCAGCATGGAATTCATGCTTGCCTGTGCTGTTTTTCAACAGGGAGCTTACTTTAGCAAATTCTTCATGAAGTAATTGTTCTAAATATGGCACTCAGTTGACAGAAATTATCTTAATATACTAACTTGCATTAATTGTGTTTGGTGACAATCTTCATCTGAAAGAGTAAAGAACATGATAAATTGTCATTAGCTGCAAGTGCAACACAGAGGAGAACACGAGTGCCATTAGGTCTTTTTCGGTGCCAATCTTGAGCAGGTACCAAACAAATTAAACGAGAACCAGTGGCCCAGGAGACTGGGCTGTTTTCTGTTGCCAAAGGTTCCAGCACTATGTGTAATGGAAAAAGGTATTAGGTTATCTAACATGTAAAATCACTTGGATAACAACAAACCTGGGCTTTGAATTGTTCTAGATAGTACTGAAAATTACCTATACAAGAGCTGGTATTTGGAGCAGACTGGTCTCAAAGCCTAGGAAACTGTACCCCAAAATACTTTGAGTTCAATTCTTGCATATTTACACTGATGCAGAATTAACTACTATGGTCAGTTTAAATATTTTGTCTTGGTATTGTGTGATTTTAGCTTGCTTTTAAACACACACAAAACCACAATCATAACCATCTTGTCACAATTGGCCCCTCCTACTCCTCCATGTGTTTTCGTTTACCTTTTAGTCCTGTCATGTGCTTTTTTTTTGTTTCTTCCCAGTCCTGCCCCCTTGTTTTCAGACCCTGCCCTTAATTACCTGTGTCTGGTTAGCCACCGGTGTCTCGTTATCCCTCAATGTTACCTGTATTTAAGCCCTCTGTGTTCCACTGTGAGTTTGCTGGTCTTTGTTTGTGCTGTTGTGATTTTATTTGTAAAAGGCTTTAGACAGATTATATCATCTTACGGTGTACATACACTGCTTTTAAGTTCAGTGTACCGTTAGCCGAGCTGCTGTAGTGTTCTCAGCATGTTTGCTCAGTACTTAGTGCGTTAGTAAGTTATTTTGTTATTTTGAATAAAACAGCTTGATGTAAAATTGTCTTCAGCCAAAGCATTCTGTAATGATTTTGTTTCATATAGCATGGACCAAGCATTTTTGTAAAGTGGCCCATATGTAAGAACAGTTAGATCAGGCCTCATTAGTCCTTATTGTTCTATCCAATGCTATGATAAAGGCAAAAAACTGACACCAGATCAGCATTGTTAATCTGAGATGTTTGATGGGTCAGTATGAGTATATGAACCATAGGCTTTGTGCGGACATGAGAAGACTATTCAAACATACACACTGTAGAAAAGAGTTTATTAAATCTATCCCTAACCCTAAACCTAACCCTAACCTTAACCTCAAGGAAAACCTACATCGACTCCTAACCCTAACCATAATGTTGTTGATAATCAACTGAGGATCACTAGAAAAGTTTGTTAATGTTTTAAGTAGCTGTAGAGCATCTGTAGGGGACCATCCAAATAAAGTGTGACAAAGATTAGTAAAATGGCACAGTCTATGTCTGGCTTTAGAGGACTTTCAACTACAGCTCAATCAACCGAACAACAGACAAAAAAAAAAGTCAGCTCTTCAGATACATTTCCCTTGCATGAGATTCCTGCTGCCACTATGTTACAGAGACTGTTGCTGAAAGTGACAGAGGAGGATCAAAACTACGAAACATACTTTACTTACAGCTGTACAGAGGCACCTTTCTGATAAAACCTGCTCTTACCACTGTAGCACTACTCAATCCAAGGTAACCAATGTAACAAAGCTAGCTAATGCATGTCATTTGAAATCAGCTACATTTTTAATTAACTGTTAAAGTACATTGCACTCATTTACACTAACTTCTACCTCATTCTAAGTAGGTTACTCTGTATGGTATTCGACTATCAACGAGTACTGAAAACAAGTACTAAAAAACATGTACTTGTGCTCAGTATGGAAAAAAAGGAATTGATACATCATTAACTGAAATGCTTATAACATTCAGCTGGACATAAACATTCCTAGAGGTAATTCAACACCAGTTCTGCATAGCTAAAAATGTGCCCCAAGAGCCAGAAAAGGAAGGAATGGAGATGTAAAAGAGAATTCCAGGGAATGTTAATGTGGGCTCCTATTTCTAACAGTGTGACAAAGTTGACTGACAGACCAAGTATTGATCAATGGAGAAAACCACTGCAGCAGGTGTATTAAAGTTTGTTCCTCGTGTGATGGCAGGCCGCTATGAGCAGGCCACATGGTGAGGTAAGAGAGTCGCAGTGCCAGTTAGATAGAACCTCAGCCAGGACAAGAGGCCAACTGAGCCTGATTGGATTCTGTGTCTGAAATAAACGCCAAACGAATGAGATAGATATGAAACAGGGGCTCGCAGGCTGGAATGAGAGAAGGAATGGGTGTGCGTGTATGAGAGAGACAGAGAGAGAGACAGACAGAGAGAGAGAGAGAGAGAGAGAGAGAGAGAGAGAGAGAGACTCATCTGGAAGGAGCAAGGCTCAGTGAAGTCCCCACAAAGGCTTCAGTCAAGGACTTTAATGTCATAGTTGGGGAAATATCCTAAACGATTCTATGTGGTCATGGTTTCGGCATGTGTGCATGCACCGCTGTGAATACTCTCTGAAATAGCAGCTCTGAAAATACAGCACACTCTGTATTTTCTCTCAGAGCTTCCTTTGAGGGTCCAGAGAGGGAAATTCAAGAGACACATGCAAAAATAGACTGGCAGTCCATCATCATTGCAAGGAGAAAATGTTGTTTACAAAAACAGTGGTCATATGATATAGATGCCTACCAAATTTGTATGAAAATATGGTAAATAAGGTAAATATGTGCTATCTGGATTTCATGATTGACAACCTCATAAAGAATCACAGTAGTGTGAATGACATTTGTGTCACTAAATATGCAGTGGCCAGAAAAAAAGAAGAAAAGGGAAATCATTTCAATATCCATTCAGCCATCCTGTTTTTTTATTATTTTGTATCTCATTTGAATAGCACTTTATCTGGCAGTATGTGTACTGGGTGGAAACTTCACATGACTGACTTTGAATATCAAACACCATCATCTGACACATAGGATGCAAGCTAATTAGCATACTCCTAATCTTTAAAGAGCACATAGCTCGCATTTTCCTTGTAGTTTATTTGTTGACATTCAGAAATAATCAAACAATAACATTTAAAAACAAAATTTTCTTTACACAATCATTTTCCAGCCTGTCTTTATCCATTAGAATTGTTACTGTGGCTTTAAGACTGCAGCGATAATCATTCAATAACACAGGCCAGACAGCTCAAATGGCCAAAATCATGTACTGATCCAAATCACTTCCCAGCATTGTGTTTATGTGCTATTTGCTCAATTTTGGGCAAAATAATTTACATTCAGATTGTTTTACGTTTTCAGTTTTCAAATTAAAAGACAGACTACATTCAGATCCCAAGCACAGCATAGAACTGATCAAAGATGAGATTATTTGATCCGAAGGATTCAAATCCTTCTAGGATCTAGTCACAGTAGGTTTAAATCACGACAAATATTACTAATTTTGTTTCAAATAAATAAATAAAACTTGTTTCCTTGAAACCCATGTTATACTCCTGAAAAGGGAATAATGAAAGTAAACTAAAACTAAAGCGTGGTGCCAGTTTATCGATGAGTAAAAAAGAACTCTATTAGTTCCTTAAACTTAATGACTTTATTAGCTATTTCTACAGAAATATATGCATATTTTTTATGATAAACTATACAATTATGCTTCTTGTAGAAATTGTATAACTGTGTAGTCAGAGTGTAAATATGTTATACAGTTATACTACATCGAGCCATGTTTGATGACACCATGTATGAACGCCAGCACTGGTAGCTATGAATGGTCTGTATCCCCACCTGAATAAATCTAGGTGAAACACTGAGACTGATATGTAAATGAGCTCTGTTCTGATTGGCTGTGCTGTGTCTTAAAATAACAACACATAGCCACACTTTAGACAAAGCCTACGTTCACATTACCAGGTTGAGGTGGCACAAGTCAGATTTTTTTTTGGGCCTAATGTGCCTCAGATCTGATGTCTTCAGGGCTGTGAAATCTGATCGTATCAAATCCGACCTGAGCCACTTTCATAAGTGGTCCTAGTTCGCTACGTATCTGATTCATGGCCATGTGGCCTTCATGTGACTCTCAGATCGGAATCCATGTGCTTTTTTACGCTGCGCGTGCGCCATCATTCGGCGTTACCATGGCAGCAGCACCGAACAGAAGCCTGTAAGCGGTGGAAAAGCAGCTCATCTCACCTTTTTCTCCTTCGTCTCACTCTAATAATGAAGCTGAGAGCTGATCAGAGTTAATTATCTTCTCAGCAAAGCTCTGACCGTTAGTTTGTGATGATGATGCGTGTGATTCATCCTCGTTCACATTAATGACAGATTTGAATCACTTACTTAAACGAGTGTGAACCATCCTGTCAGAGAGATCGGATTTGAGCAATGAGGCTTGTAATGTAAACGTAGATTAAGAAACAATGACATTAACAACAACATGTGCCTTTTTAAGAGCATGGCACTCACATGGTCGCTACAATATAAATGTATGTGTGTGTGTGTGTGTGTGTGTGTGTGTGTGTGTGTATATATATATATATATATATATATATAGGTATATATAGGTATATATATATATATATATATATATATATATATATATATATATATATATATAGGTGACCTACAGAACATGATCATCTTTCACAATTAAAGTAGCCGTAATGAATCAAGGTAGCTTATATTTAGTTCAATTAAGTGCAGATCATTACAGACCTGTGAGTAATTGTTCTGTGTTGGTGATTAATTGTGCAGCACTGACGATAACAGCCTGGGAGCAGCACTCTGATGGAGACTGTCATTTTGGGAAGGATCTCTAGGGGATAACGCACGCACAAAAAAATCCCAGTCTCGTTATCTCTCACTGACTCCTTCCTAGATAACAATGCAACACATACCATGTGCTGTGGGAAAGAGCCAGTGCTCGGAAATTAAGCGAATACCCACAATCTTCTGGAACAATTAATACAGACGTGTCCATGGGTAATTAATTGAATTACTTTATCGTCTAGCTTGGAACCGAGTGAACCAACTAATAGGCTTAAATAAATAAATAAATAAATACACAAGGTGTCGGATGAAATATGAAAGGGAGGGTGACAGGTGTGATTTATTGCCTAAATGCAGCATAGAGCGATGTCTAACACATTTATAAAAGGGCTTAGTGTAGTCTTAAAAGGTTATCAGAGAACAACAGAGAGTCCATGATGCCCTAACTACATGCCATGTCCAATACAAACAGACACGCACTTATCTGGTGACAAAGAACCCTCGCTCACACTTAAAAACAAAGACATATCAGTATCTATCTAAATAACATCCAAGAGACTGTAAACAGGAATACTGAGGCCAGGTTAGGGGTGTGAGGAGATTCAAATGAAGCTCTGTTCAGTTATAGTGGCAGCCAAAAAGAGGGACGTGATGTTACTTCAAAGGAATACTTTAGCCAAAAATGCTAACAAGACTAACAATGAATGAAAGATGGCAAGAACCACTTAGCGCAATCTCATTTGCACAGTAATGCTAACCGAGCCCTACAGCATCCATTCGTCTTTGGGAACATTAGCTTTCATTCAGTGTTAGCAGCATTACCATATTTTGGGGGGAAATGTTCCATTAAGTCAGCCACATCTGCCCCATGAGTAGCCTTGGGATTTAATATTGAGGGCTCGGGGGCCTTTTACGCTGTCTTACAGTGGGCTTCACTACGGATCCATACTGCACATGGTGACATCAGACCTTCCACTGGCAGCAGATTAAAAAGACTGCAGACTTGTCAAGGCGAGTAGTGTCCAACACAACAACACGCCATTCCTCTTATTATGGCAATACATGTATTGGAGTCACGAGTTGAACGTCATGTCGGTCACATTTCATCAGTTTGCGCAGTTCTGCTACGCTGCTATTTAGTGTGTGGCGTCTAATCGACCCTGATGCGAATAGAAAATCTCACTTTGTTGGAGATTTGTTGCACATTTCAGTTCCATTCTTGTGAATTATAACCGCTGCTGTTGGAACAAAACTGTGTGTAAATTTCACAATGAATAGAGCAAAAGAAACGGCCCAAAATGACTTCTGGTCCCATTGACTTACATTAGGAGTAAAGTATGTTTTTTGCTTCTCCTGTAAAGTTACCATTTTGACAGAACGAGGTTTTGTTGTGACAACAGCAATATAAAGGGGTGTACAAAGCGATAATTGTGGCTTGTGCTTGGAGGAATGCCATCCATCCATCCATCCATCCATCCATCCATCCATTATCTTCCGCTTGTCCGGGGTTCGGGTCGCGGGGGCAGCATCCTAAGCAATGAAGCCCAGACCTCCCTTTCCCCAGCCACTTCCACCAGCTCTCCAAGGGGGATTCCGAGGCGCTCCCAGGCCAGCTGGGCGATATAGTCGCGCCAGCGTGTCCTGGGTCTTCCCCGGGGTCTCCTCCCAGGTGGACTCGCCTGTGACACCTCCCGAGGGAGGCGTCCAGGAGGCATCCTAACCAGATGCCCGAACCACCTCAGCTGGCTCCTCTCGACGTGAAGAAGCAGCGGCTCTACTCCGAGTCCTTCCCGGATGACTGAACTTCTCACCCTATCTCTAAGGGAGAGTCCAGACACCCTGCGGAGGAAACTCATTTCGGCCGCTTGTATTCGCGATCTTATTCTTTCGGTCATTACCCAAAGCTCATGACCATAGGTGAGGGTGGGAACGTAGATCGACCGGTAAATCGAGAGCCTTGCCTTATGGCTCAGCTCTTTCTTTACCACAACAGACCGGTAAAGAGCCCGCATCACTGCTGACCCAGCACCAATCCGCCTGTCAATCTCCCGCTCCCTTGTACCATCACTCGTGAACAAGACCCCGAGATACTTGAACTCCTCCACTTGAGGCAAGAGCCTATCCCCGACCCAGAGAGGGCTCTCCACCCTTTTCCGCCTGAGAACCATGGTCTCGGATTTAGAGGTACTGATTCTCATCCCAGCCGCTTCACACTCGGCTGCAAACCGATCCAGCGAAAGCTGAAGTTCGCGGCCTGATGTCCCCAATAGGACCACATCATCTGCAAACAGCAGTGATGTGACCCTGAGGTCACCAAACCGGACACCCTCCATCCCTTGACTGCGCCTAGAAATTCTATCCATAAAAATTATGAATAGAATCGGTGACAAAGGGCAGCCCTGACGGAGTCCAACTCTCACTGGGAACGAGTCTGACTTACTGCCGGCTATGCGATGGAGGAATGCTCCTTGTTTAAATACAAAGGTGTGCATAAACTTTAGGACAGACATCCCTGGACAAATTACATGTTTTTTGTTGATTTCTTAGTGAGAAATAAGTACATACCCTCTACAGAGAACACACCTGTGCACATTTTAATGCAATATTCCTTTTTACTAAATTACTTTTACTAAACTCACACTCAAAATTAGCAAACAATGCTATATTGACATCCCTATATAGTGGATTATTTTCACTTCGAAAACCAACTGGGTATATCATTTGACCAGGGGAATTCAAACATTTGCCTACGACCATGCATATATCCATTCCAATATTTGAGTCCTAGTGCTTATCGTGATCATAGTCAATTATGTAATGCATGAACATCTCACTGCATGGCATGCCTTTGCTCAAGTCATCTCCTCAGTGTAGTTGCTGTTTTCATGAGGTCATTGTTTCATGGGAAAAATGAGTTTCCCACCAGATGAATGACCCTTGAAGTCGGATAAAGTCAGATACATCAACATTTTCAATGAAGCACGGCAGGGGTGTCAGTAGAGGTTTATGGATGGCCTAAGCTCTTACTAAGATTGTCAGGGGTCATGGCCTCAAAGAGAAAATTTTTAATGGCCTGAAAATGTTTATAATGCACTTTTGGAGCAGCCAGAAAATGTCAAGTACATCAGCCGTGTTAAGTATGTCCAAAATAGTTACATGGTCAAATTGGTACACAGTACATCTGTCTCTCCATGGTTCGCATTAAGCACAGAGCCAGAATAACAAACACTATATCCATCCACTTGAAACAAGCACAGATCAAGGAAGGTACTGAAGTCAAGCAGTACATCTCCTCTCTTAGATAAGCTGCAATCTCCTAAATATATTATTTTAAACATACAAGTAATCAGTTGGTGCAATTAGAAAGAGTGTGATTTTGCTCTGCAGGCATGTTTGATAAGCTAGGTGACAACATTTCATGGTCATGATGACACATATTCTATTTTCTCTGTTGAGTTCTATTTAATTCAGTATTAACATAAACAGAGCTTATACAACTCTCCCTCGCTTTCTTCTAGATCACTAACCTCCACCAGATCTGCTCCTTCAGCTTCTTTCTCCCCCTCTCTTCCTGTATTTAGTCATACATTCATTTTATTAACCTCTGATTTACAAGAAATAATGACAATCAACTTTTTGTTTATTTTTACTGGTGAAAGTCTTCTCATCTGACTGACCTTCGATGGAGCTGCCGCCTCTTAATTTCCATCTACAGGTTGAGGAATTGAGAAATATAAAACTGTTGATGACCTTTTCACACAAAGCTGGTCAGCTTCTTGTCTGATTTCTCCAGTTCCACCTTAAATGCTGCATCAGTTACAATCTGGCAGGAAAATTCAAACAAGAATCTGGCAAATAGGAAGCAGGTTCAGCCTTTTCACTGCCATTAACATATTGTAAATAACAACACAAGGCAAATAAACCAGAGAATCTGTGGGTTAAACTAGTTGGTTTGTGAGCTAGTTAGCCAACCTTAGTGTTAGCCTAGCCTCTTTTCTTTAGCTCACAGAAACCTAAAGTTAACTAAGGTTAGCTAGCTAGAGTTAGTAAGCAGGTGTCCAACTATACTGACCCTAATTTGCCACAAATCTATACTGTAGGTGGATATTCACTCTGTTTCACACTGTTTCGGTGGATATTATAGAATCTGAATATGGTCTAATGTTTATTTTAATGAGATTTTAGCTAAAATCCTGTCTTCAGCTTGGCTAACGGTTACTTTCTAGTGCATGAACATGAGACCCGCCCCAGGTCTGATGTGATTAGCTTACAAAGTATGAGGTCCGATAT